>NW_006160026.1:1551173-1563468 GCF_000334495.1 Tupaia belangeri chinensis | reverse complement strand
GAGGGTGGGAAGGGACAGAGGGTCAGAAAGAGGGGTGGAAATAATTCTAAGAACTAGAATTGGAATTTTTTTTTTTTTTGTAATGTGCGTGATTGAGTCACTATGCAGTGTGTACTGGATGGGGGATTGCATTTTGTGTGCTGTGATGATGCTTAGGGAAGGAATGTAAATTGAGTTACAAAAAAAAAGTTTCAGGAAAACAAAATATATCTATTCAATGCCTGCAGTAGGATATGTAGCCCCAGCTAGGTGCTACTTTATAGGATGCGTAAAGTTAGACTTGTGTTCATGGAAATGTGTGTGTCACCTGTGTTTGCTATGAGGGTATTTGGATTGATTAGGGTCTTTGGTGATTCAATAAAATGTGGGGAGAAAACAGTACAGAAACCAAACATAGATACCAGAGACAGTGTGGAAGGAGAGTGGGAGATGGCAGAGGGTAAGAGATAGGGAACAAGGATGGGGGGGAAAAAAGGTAGAACATACAGAAAACAAGAAATGGAAGATCATTTGCTGACAATAACATATTTGTTGATGTGCTTGATTGAGACAATATACAGTGTACTCTGGATGGAAAATCTCATTTTCTATGCTGTAATGATGTACAGTGAATGAATGCAAATAAATAAATTGAAAAAAATATTTTAAATGGCAATAACGATGGATAATACCTCTGAAAGCCCCTTGAAGTCAGACATCAAATTTTATCTAACATATAGGGCAGGATCTAGCACATAATAGTTGATAGAGCTTACTAAATTATGTTTAAAAGCACAAAAAATATTACTAATGAAAGAGAAAAGTGAGCTTGTGTGATGAGTTGGGTTTTGTTAGCTCTCTAACAAAGTGGATAGAATAATTTGTAATCAGTGCATTACAAATATGTAAATTATGCTGCAAAAATCCTGCCTGGAAGCATTTGTCAGCTAAACATTTGTCTTCAATGACATGCTCTAACCCACTACCACACCCATGTACCAAAGAATTACACATGTAAATTGTAAAAACTATAAAAATTATAATGTCTGCATATAATAAATATCTTGAAGGTATAGTGTTTTTCTTTGCATTTGTACCTCCTCATTCTTCAGTTTGTATCGTTGTCTCTAGTTTTAATAATGTTACTCAGCTTCTTTGATGAATTGCCTGACTCAGGATCCTCTGTTCTTACTCTGGAGAAAATGTGAGAAATAGTGTTAACTTGTGAAGTTATTCAAGACTGGCCAACACTTCTGAAGCTCCAGTGTCTTTATCTATAAAATAGGGGGATTATAACACATCTGCTGTAGGGTTGTTCTGATAATCAAATGAGATAATGTTATGTAGAATGCAATACACAACATTGATACTCAATGAGGTATAATAATTGTTACCCTCTGCCTTTATAAAAGATGATCACATTGTAAGACATTCCAGTTTCACTGAGAATCGTTTCCATTAGTCACATCTTAGGAACCATAAACACACACAAGTTCTGATTTACTGAACGGCACCATGGTATCAAGGCAGGAACTGGACGTCTATAGTTACTAAATAGTGAAGTCAAATTTATCAAAGGAATTAGTCAGTTTTTCTCATATTATTAATATTCATGACCTTCTTTCAAAGCAGAAATAAACTATCAAAGCCACATTTAATATTAGAATTTTAAAATAATTTAAATCCAATAGCCAACTTGGTATTGAGGTGAAGCTCTTTTTTCTTTTTTTTTTTAAATTTATCGAAGGCACATTCACTTGCAAGAGAGAAAGAGAGAGAGAGAGAAGGAGAAAGCACCCCCAACAAGGCATGGTCACTCTACAATCCCGTCTTCTCCATGTCTCCACCATGTTGGGATTTTAGTCACTCTCACATACCTGGCTTGTTTCTCAAGTTGTCGGATCTGAGAGTTGAACTGTAGAGTTGGCTATGTGAGATCCAGCTACCTAAATCACCACTCCACAGTGTTGTCCAATGCTCTTCTTATTAGTTAAGTTTCCAAACTACTCATACTGCTCTCTACTCCTACTCCAGAAATTATTTTTTATGTTTCTCCTCCTGTTTCATTGAGAAGCATATTTTGAAGAATGCCAGAATACTCAGCTGGTCCCAAAGAATCTCTGTTTGCCTGGCTTCACAAGGTCAATTAAAGAGATCCTTCACGGTTTCATCATTGAATAATCAATCAAATCAAAAACAATTGATCTGCTCCAGGCATGTCAGCAACATATTGATCCACTCATTGAGCTCTGCTCAAATAAAATGAAGGTAATGAAAGCCGTCATGGCATTGAGAAATGGCCAAATCAAAGACCCTATGCAGACGTTTTCCTCTTTTCCTTTCTTAATTATTGCTATTAATTTGTAAATTGATTTTAAAGTTGTTAATACATAAATCTATATGTACCATGATATAATTGAAATAATGAGGTCAAATCCTCCTTTTGACCACTTCTCTGTGTGAACATAAACATGTTCCTTCATCTTTCAGATTGTTATCCATAAAACAGAAATCACACTGAGTCTCTCCACTGAGAGGCTAAACTGTGGTAATGTGAGAGTCAATGCAAAGTTATAGTTAGTAGCAGAAGCTTTGGGGTCAGCTGACATTGCTATGCACCCCTGCTCTGCAGTGTTCTTACTATGAGACCTTGGACAATTGAGTTGTTCATTTCTTAGTTTATTTACTTGTAAAATTGCTATGAACACAGTAACTATATCACAGGGTCTTTGTGAGTGAGTTAGGTTAAGACCCATCAAACAATGAATCTCCCTTTGAAAGCATTCAGGAAAAAATTACCTTACTACTCTTGCTTTTTGAAAGTTTTTTCATTTTCTCTTTCTTGTCCATGTTTTCCAGTGCTACATTTTCTGTTCGATTGTTCACATGCTAAGCAGCCACTGGATGAGACAGACCCTGCTGATTGTCTACCAAGACCCATTCTTCTAAACCCCCAGCCATGAAACTTCATAATGACAGCAGGGTGTATGGTTTCCAAATTATAGACCTTGTTTTCTAAGTGTCCCCTGTAGGTGGATGTGGTTGTGAGAATAAATGGTACCCCATATCGCTCATGAAGTATCTATAAAGGAGAAAGTTATGTTTTCTCTCTTTCTTCCTTTATGTTGAATCTGATATGAATATTTTAACTGGAACTGAGCAATAAAATTGAGCAGCTTGAAGTGTAAGTAGGAAGACCGAAGTGGAGGATGGTAGAGGAGAAAGACAGAAAGATATACACTTTCTGGAACTCTATTGATAATGGGATCACCAAAGCAGTCCTGAATCTTCCATTAGGATTTATATTCAAGAATAAGGAACACACTTATGTCTTGCTGAAATCACTTAATTGGAGTTGAGAAAGAGTCATGTGATCATAGCAATACATATCTCCTTGGCACCATGGAGTCAAGTGATTTCTACAGTGCTGGCTGTGAAATGCCCATGGGTAATAGGATAATAATCTGTTTGCATGGATACAAGACTATTCTCATCTCTCTTTCTTTAACTACACTGAATGGATAAATAAATGAATGAAGGAAATATTTAAAAAATTAAATAAACTTATTGTCCTCCAATTCAGTATTTTTCATAACAATATTATTCAACTTTGGGCTCGCCCCATAGCCTAATGGTTAAGGGAGCAGGGTCTCACATGGTCAAAAACAGTTTGAATCCTGGTTGCAGCTTGTAAAACATGCTGGGTACGTGTCCCCCAAATACTGACAAGAAAGAGAAATGGAGGAGAAAGGATTGCAGTGTTACTGTGTCCCACTGGGGAATGCTTTCTTCCTCTCTGTCTCTTTCCATTTCTCTGTCTCTTCCTGGGAAGCATACATGCCCTTTAGCAATTAACGGGCATACACACACACACACACACACACACACACACACATTTCAGCTCTTCTTCCAGGAATCTCAGAGAATTGAATATAAATCACATATACTTTTATATTTAAGAACCATAAAGTGTTAGCAAAGACACAAAACTGAAAATGAAGGGACCAAGATTTTCTCTTGGGTGTACTCTGTAACACTGAGAATTTTCTTTTCTGAGTTTTAGTTGATTTCTCTATATAATGTAAATCAAATGTCAACACTCATGCAGCATGAAAAGTTGTTTATAAATAATAAATATGTAAGTCTCTAGAGAAGTTAAGATCTAGAACATTTGTTTTGCTGTTGGTTGCTACTGATTCAGAGGTTCCATAGAGGGAAACCAGCAAAGGGTGCTACAGAAACCAAAGGGTTACTGACATGCCAGTTGGCAGTGCATCCTACTGAGGTTATGAATTTGCATTCATGCACTTGGGGCTTCCCTTCACACCTGCCCCCACCCCAATCCCTGCCCTCTGTGAGGAGACACAAGCCTGCATTCATCATGGTCTTCTCATGCCGTCAAGAATGTGTCCTGCTCTGGCCCGTTGGAACAGGCGGTGGGTTGGCAGAGCCATCAGACACCTGTTGAGGCTGAGTCATCCCTATTCACAGGATATGCCTCAGAGCCTGAGTGTGGAGTGTTCGGTCCAGGATGAGAGGCCTGGCTAGCCCAATCGGGTGCAGCTGATGCTCTCACTCATTGGCAGCTTTGGGGGGAAACAAGAGAGCCATGGTCTAATTTCACTTGCTCCTCATCTTCTCTTCTGACAGATGGATGTTTGCAATGGAGTGGTCATGCACATTCATTTGGGCTCAGGAACCTTAGAGGGAATTATGTTGTGGTTGAAGGAAATCAACTATTTCATGGAAATTAAAATGAGTGGTGACAGTATTGATACTGTGCCCATCCTCATCTCTGCGGCTCCTACAGGAGGCTCAGCTTTGCTAGAGCATTTACTTAAGTAAAGGTCCAGGTCACTATGTCACTTTTAGCACTGGCTGGCAAGCTTTATAGATAAAAATTGGTTCTATAGTCAAGAAACCGTTGATCATAGCTACACTTTCCTAATGTTTTAAACTAATATATGAGTATTAGAAGTTTTACAGGGGCCAAGTGGATATAAGTATTGCAGTTTTAAGGACAGTCTATGTAATTGACCCCCTTCTCCCAACTGCCTTTCCAGAATTTCTATATAGAAGACGTGTAGGAGCAATACACCTAAAAAAGGAGAGTTGGAGTCATGAAAACCAGTCGCCTATGGGTTTTACAAAATATTGAGAGATACGCATTTCATTTAAAAAAAAAAAAAAAGGTTTTTGCCACAGGGTGTGTGCCTCACCAGAGAGAGACAGAACAAGGAAAAGTGAGAAATCACCACCACCTCCCCCAGGGGGGTGGCCATGCTACAGTCCCTTCTCCTATATTTTCTCCTGGAATTTTGGGCATGCATGTGCACTTGCCCTGGGTGATTTTCAAGCCACGGGGTCCATATTTCAATCATGGTCATCCCTGTGGGAGTCCAGAGCCTTAACCACCATGCCAGCTACTGGCCCCAAGAAAGATACACATTTTTTGCTTCTTCCTTCCTTCCTTCCTTCCTTCCTTCCTTCCTTCCTTCCTTCCTTCCTTCCCTCCCTCCCTCCCTCCCTTCTTTCTTTCTTTCTTTCTTTTTGGAGAGGTTTTTGCTATAGGGTACATGCACTTGCCAAAAAGACAGAAAGAGACAGAAAGTAAGATCAATGCAATGTGGGTGGGAAGGGAATGAAGGACAATTTTGGACACCGGAGGTGGTGTGAGAGGAGGGTGGGAAGGGACAGAGGGTCAGAAAGAGCGGTGGAAATAATTCTAAGAACTAGAAATGGAAAATTTTTTGTAATGTGCATGATTGAGTCACTATGCAGTGTGTACTGGATAGGAGATCACATTTTGTGTGCTGTGATGATGCTTAGGGAAGGAATGTAAATTGAGTTACAAAAAAAAAGTTTCAGGAAAAAAAAGTGTGGGAGGAGAGTGGGAGATGGCAGAGGGTAAGAGATAGGGAATCAAGGATGGGGGGGAAAAAAGCAAAACGTACAGAAAACAAGAAATGGAAGATCATTTGCTGACAATAACATGTTTGTTGATGTGCTTGATTGAGACAATATACAGTGTACTCTGGATGGAAAATCTCATTTTCTATGCTGTAATGATGTACAGTGAATGAATGCAAATACATAAATTGAAATAAAATAAAATAAAATAAAATAAAATAAAATAAAATAAAATAAAATAAAATAGAAAGTAAGAGATCACTCCTCAGGGGGATGGCACACTGCAAACCCTTCTCTTCCATTCTCCTCTCGGGATCCTGGGCATGCAAGCACATGTGCCGGGCTTGAGTTTAAAGCCACCGGGTCTAGGACTTGAACTATATCAACTACATGGGAGTCCTGTGATGCAGCCATTTCACCATCTGCTGGTCCCGAGAGAGAGCAACATTTCTAAGAATGGTGAGTGGCTGATGACCATGCAGATCCCTACTTTGCAACTGGATTGCCTTTCTCTTTTGATATTAAATGAATTAAGACACAGAAATGAAACAGGAAAAACAGTTTGTTTTGTTACCAATGAAGTAAAATTAGAATATACGGTTTGGAAATGTGCCAAGAAAATTCCTTTCTGCTTCTTTTGACTGAATTAGACTCATCAATTTGGTCACAGGCACAGTAGTGGGACTGCAGGATTTTTCCCATAGAACAGTCTATACTGCTCACCTCACCTCCTCCAGGAGTGTCTTCATGAATTTCCTAGGTGTTTTATAACCTTTACAGTGAGGCAAATCCTGTAAGACATCCAGGGAACTAAAAAAACAACCTTTTCAAAATCTCTAATTTTTCTTCTGGAGGAGAATATATTAGAGGTAAAGACAAGGGCAAAAGGTCTCAGTTCAATATTTGGGAAAGTGCAAGGACACCTATTTTATGGGCCAACAGTGTTGCTGGGGAAAAAAGAATATGGCCCTTTCCACAGTGCCCAGACTTAAACAAAATGGCTAGTGTGGCAGGGGAGATTGGGACATACCTGGGATTTGGGGCCAATCGCAACTGTCTGAATTCTGACTCTACTGTTTTTTCTTTTTTTTCTTTTCTTTTCTTTTTTTTTTTTTTGTCCTTTGAGATATTTTTGCTATAGGGGATGTGCGCTCATCAGAGAGAGAAACAGAAAGAGAGGAATCAGCCTTAGGAGGCATGGGCATGCCACAATCCCTTCTCCATTCTCCTCTCCAGATCTTGGGCATGCATGCACACACTTACCTGGAGTGAGTTTTAAGCCTCCAGGTCTGGGACTAAAACAACGGTGAGTGGGAGTCCAGCGATGTAAGCATTACACCATCTGTTGGTCCCCTTGGCTCTACTGTCTTCTAAATTTATGACAATATTTTCATGTTTGTATGCCATGGATTTCTTTCCAACAGACTGAGGGGGCCGAGACTCTAAAGTTTACTTTCAGGTGGAGCAAGAAGCTTATGTGTTGAGATTCCTAGCTCTGGAGCCATAGGACAGACATTTCTTTAGTCCTGGTTCCAAAATATTTTTGAAAGTCGAGTTTTATATTTGTAAAATGGGGTTAATAATATTTGTTTTGCATATTTATTTTGGGTAATTATTAAGAGAGTATGCATGAAGTTAATGCATGATAAATGCTAAATAAATGTCAAAAACACACAGAGACTTGCTGTTTAATTTTGCTAAATTATTGTCAAGTTACAGAATTTAGTGGGCTTATATATTAGGGCAAATGCTAAAAATAATGTAAAATTGGATTTGTTCATCTAATAATTTCTAGCACTTTATGTATAACAAGGCCTATTTTCACCTATAATTTCTGTAATTCATCCTTCAAAATAGCAGTAGGTCTACCAAATCTGAACATAAAATGAATTATTTTACGAGATACCAGAGCATGACATATACTCAAAGACTGTTTTCAGCTCAAAAAGAATAATGACTCCAGATTAGATAGGAGTATCAAGCCTTACTTAGGAATTTTATCCTTTTCTGCTATTTAGTTTACTCCTTTCAAATAAGACTTGAGCTCGGACTTAGGCATTGAAGGATGATTGAATCAAATCCATAATTGTTATGCTTTTAAGTAGAACAGTCATGAGAAATATCAATGCATAAAACAGTTAAAAATATAGACTTCAAGGGGTGGAGTTAACATGTCACTTCAGAAAAACTGGATCCTACATGGTGACCGTGGTTTGAATCCTTCTTGAACTGAAATACTTCACACATGTGTATGAGTGTCCAAGATCTGACAAGCTGAAGGACTGTGAGAGGAGGATTGTAGTCTGATCAGACCCTGTGAATGATATTTATATCTCTCTTTTATTCTCAAATGCATGCACAGTGCTGTATCATAAATAAAGAAAAAGTGAATGTTAAAACAAGCAAAAAACAGTTAAAAGTGTAGGTGCTCTATGGAAACCTCAGTCCCCAGCTTCCTTGTGTTTTCACTCCTCCAGAAGTTTCAAGAATTCCCTAAGTTCTAAGAAATTACTTGATAAACCTGCACCATGTTTATGTTAAAACATTTAAAAAACAAATTTATTTTCTAGGTAAGTGGGTTTATCCAGAGTACTTTAAGGCTAAATTTAGAAATACTCAAGATATACATAAGACATATAGTCCACTCTGTACGAAAATACAATGTAGACCTCTCTATATATGGAAACTGGAAGGACTACTCAAGAAAACCAATAAATACCAAATATATAAAATTATTTTTAAGTGAAACCAGAGTCTAAAACAACCTGGACATATATAAACTCTATATGGGCAGAGCCATGTGTAAGACATAGCAGAAGGGAGGATATATAGGAAGTCCTGAAAGATTTGTTGAAGGAACAGCAAAATCAATTACACAATGAATTAGTAATTGTATGTTACAACCAGTGACATCGTTTTTCCCCTTTTCAACAGGCTCTCTCTTTTTTATTTTTTAGAGGTTTTTTTTTTTTTTTTTGCTATAGGGCTCTTGCGCTCGCCAGACAGACAGAGAGACAGAGAGACAGAAAGCGAGAAATCACCGCCTGGGGGTTTGGCCACGCTGCAATCCCTTCTCCTCCATTCTCCTCTCAGGATCTTGGGCACACACGCACATGCGCCTGGCATGAGTTTTAAGACCCCACCGGGTCTGGGACGCAAACCGCAGTCGACTACGTGGGAGTCCAGTGACATAGCCATTATGCTAACTGCTGGTCCCGACAGGCTCTCTTTTTGTGAAATGTATTCAGCCATATGTATTGAAATATTATCTGTAATAATGTCAATGATTCTAACATTTTAATTTTAGTTCCGACCCCTCCATAGAACTCCAGATATTTGTATCTAATTGTTCACTTGAAATCATCAACAGGACATATAATTGTCAAAGTTAACAGCAGTCAAAAGAGAACTATCTTTTTGTGTAGTACTTTCTATAGTTTTCTATATGTCTTTTCAGTTGTCTATTGCTCCATAAAGACAACCCCAAGATTTGGTGACTCAGGATAACTACTCATAAATCCTTACACAAATTTTTCACAAATCTACAGTTTTGAATGAGATTGGCAAGAAAAGCTTGTCTCGGCTTCATGCAGAAAGCACCAGGTGTGCAGTTGGACTATACACTGGATGGGGCATTTCCAAGATGGCTCCACCAGCTGGCTGGCAAGTGGGTGCTGGCTGTGAAGTTCAGCTGGTGCTGAGGACCAGGGCCCTTGATTTCTTTATAAAAGAGTTTCTTTATGTGGCCTAGCCTTCTCCAAAGCATGATGATCAGACTTCCAGAGATACCATTCTAAAAGAGAACCAGGGAGCAGCTGTATGCCTCTTTATTACCTAACCTCAGAAGTCGTACGGTCTCATTTCTACAGTTCCATTTCATTCCATACCCTATTAGCCTAACATGTTCAGACACCTGAGTATGTTCAAGACGGTTTGAAACCTATAAATTCTACCTGTAGGAGTTGCAAAGTTCTGAAAGAGTATGGAAATATTTTTGTAATCACTTGGGAAAATGTATTGTGCTGCACTTTTGCAGATCAGAAGACACTGGTATTCTTCCAGTCAGTCGCTCAAGTCAAAAGTCAAAATGTTACCATGTACCTATCTCCCTTTTTTTCACATTCACATTGAGCTAATCAGAAAGTCTTGTCCACTCCAAACATATCACAAACCTAAGGTTGTCTTCATCTTTTAAAAAAAATTTTATTAATTTTTATACATGACAGAGATCATACATGCATACACAGGGGAGGAGTGTTGTGAAAGAGAGAGAAAGAGAGGGAGAACACACACCCCCAAGGAGGGTAGTCATGCCATAATCTCTTTTCCTTCATTTCTCTTGGACATGCATGCATGTGTCCTGGCACGTTGCTGCCAGGATTAGGATTTGAACCATGGTCTGCCATTTGAGATCCAGCCTTTTCCATGTAGCCTTTTACTGCTGCAATATGGAGCAGGGCCTGTCTTTATCCTTAGGATGACAATCCTATTATAAGGTTGCTATCAGCTCTCCCCTAATCAATCAGCATCTTTCCTCCTTGTTCCTACATTCTGTTACCTGTACAACAGCCAGGATAATCACTTTAAGACACAACTCCGATCCTATCTTTCCTGGCTTAACAAAATCTCCAGTGACAAAGTGGATCATAGCCTAGTGATAAAGGGAACAACTGACCAGGAAGATGTAGAAATTCTAAATGTCAATGAACCCGATATCATAAGCACAAAATATGAAAAGCAAAACCTGACAAATTTTACTTGACAATTCTGCACTTCTAAGTGGAGGATTTTTCATAACTTTCTCAGTAATTGATAGATCAGGTGAAGGGACGTGTCAACAGCACATGCTTTAGTGGTTTACTGGTGGGCTGAGATACTCATTTCTCAGCTGATGGGTTGTTTCTTGCCTCAATCACTCTCATCTGAATTATTATGTTTATGCATATCGAAAGAAAATTGGGAATCACTGCCTTAGACTACTTTTTTTTTCTTTTTTTTAATTTTTATTATCATCATAATCTTCTTTATATTACATTGGATTACATATAACTTTACAGTGTATTACATTGTTTTTTCAAAAGGGAATGCCATGCATGTCGGTCAGTACAGAGACATTAATCTCCCCACATGCCAGTAAGTCCATTGCAAGAGTATTTGGTGATAAAAACATTTGCTGAAAACAACAACCACAACAAAATATCAATTGGCAGGAGAATGAAAACAAATTTTTCTGCACCATGTGGTGCATGAATCAACATGGATAAATCTCACAAATTTAATATTGAGGGAAAACAATTGTGGGAAACATGCACTACAATACCATGTATACAAATGTTAAAAATGTGTCAAACCATATTGTAATAATTTAAGGATCCTAACATATACCCTACAAAACTTATGGACACAAGCATGACAAGGAAAGCCACTGAGTCAGATTAGGGATTATGTGTTGGAAGGCTAGGAAGAAAAGGGGGGAAGATCAGAATAGTAAGGAAATCACAAGAAAATAAAAATGCACTAAGTTTATTTTCCAATGTTTCCTTGCTTAAAAGTCAATGGTACAGGGGTTATTATTATATTATTTCTTGTACATTTTTGTATATACCAAACATAGCAAAGGAAACAAAATTTTAGTTCAGAGTTTGTAAAGGAAGGTTCACACATACACAAAACATGCACGCACATGTCCAGTGGCTTCCCATCAAATTCTTTTTTTTTGTTTGTTTGTTTTTTGAGTATCTACACTTAGGCAAGTTACCTCATTTTATTTAATTTTTTTTAAATTTTCTACATTAATTCACTATACACCATCCCAACACACCAATGAATTTTCCATCCAAAATACACTGTGCATTGGTTCAATCAAGCACATCAACATACATGTTCTCAGCAAATAATTTTCCAATTCTTACATCCTGCATACCTTGCCCTTTGTCTTGCCATCCCTGATTCCCCATCCCCCACCCTCTGCTATGTCCCATCTTCCTCCTCCATTGTCCCTGGCGTCCATGGTTGCCCCCCATGCCTTCCGCCCCCCCCCCATTCAATTGTTCTGCCAATGAACTTAATTAGTCTAAATATATCCAATAGCTAGCACATCTGACACATACCTATACATGTACCCAAATCTGATCCTAGGCATAAACCCCAGTGAGTAGAATGAACATATTATAAAGTAGTACCCAGCTGTGCCCATACAGCTTGCTGTAGTCATCAAATGTGCATTTTTTTTCCTCCTGCAACTTTTTTTTTTTTATTATATTATATTACCTAGCACTCATTCCCTGAGCATCATCACAACACACTAAATGTAGTTTCCCATCTAGGATAAACTGCATAGTGTCTTAATCAAGCATGTTATCACCAATAATATTTTCTACTTTCATACATATGTATACATATATAT
>NW_006160026.1:1502990-1549281 GCF_000334495.1 Tupaia belangeri chinensis | reverse complement strand
GGGGGTGGCTGGGAGGGCCCGCCTCCCACCGCTGCCTTGGCCGGAGGTGCCGCGCAGGGCCCAGGAGGGCCCGCGCAGGACCCGCCGTCCCCATCAAATTCTTTATTCTGGCTTACAAAGCACACATTAAATGACTGCTGCTTACGTCTTAGATCCAATATTGCATCATTTTTCTCATGCCAGCCAATTCAAATCTCCTCACAGACCAAGTTTACTTCCGCCTTTGGGAGTGCTTTCTCCTGGAACCTATTTGCCTTTTAGAATTTAAGTAAATGTCACACCCTAGAAAACCTTTCCATAAACACCCAAGCTAAGGTGGTTGCTGTTGTTCTTATCATTTTGCCCTAATTTATTTCTTCTTGAAGTCTATATATTTACTGAAAATTTCTTACTTATTTGATTACTTCTTGCCTGAATCCTTCCTCCCACCAAGTGCATTTAGAACTTGAGCTCTATTGGGACCAGCAGATGGTATAACGGTTATGCTGGATTCCCACATAGTTGACCACAGTTTGAGTTCCAGACCCAACAGCTTAAAACTCTCTGCAGCTACGTGTGTGTGCATGTGTGTGCGTATGTGTGCCCAAAATCTTCATAGGAGAATGGAGGAGAAGGGATTGTGGCATGGCCATCCCCCCAAGGGGTGATTTTTTGCTTTCTGTCTCTGTCTCTTCAGCAAGTACATGCACCCTATAGCAAATATTTCTCTCAAAAGAAAAAAAGAAAAAGAATTTGAGCTCCATAGGAGTGGAAAACTACCTGCTTGTTTCTTGTCAGTCCCTTGTTCCTGGAAAAGGTCATACCTATTGAAAGCAAATAATAAGTATGTACTAAACTGCTGTAGAATGAAAGTGGGCTAGAAAATTGGAAAGAACACTACTCACCAGTATTACATTGTTAGCATTGCCTTCATATTAAGAAAATTGCAATATCATTTTATTTTAAAAATTTAAAAGCTTATATTCTAGTTGGCTATGTCTCAGAACTGAGTCTTATAAAAGTTGCTTTATTGCCAGCAAGTGGTTTGGTGGTTAGGATGCTGGACTCCCACATGGATGATCATGGTTTGAGCTCCAGACCTGGCATCTTGAAAATCACTCCAAGTATGTGTGCATACGTGCCCAAAATCCCAAAGGGAGAAGAGAAGGGATTGCAGCATGGCCATACCCCCCAAGGGGGGGTGATTTCTCACTTTCTCTCTCTCTCTTTCTCTGTTCAGAAAACATATACACTCTATGGGAAAAATGCCTTTTAAAAAATTGCTTTTGCGAATGTCTATATGTAAATTAGAGAGCACTCATGCATGGCCACCCTCAGTTTGAGGTTGAGATGTGTACACACTGTCATCACATCATAGAAAGGTGAAAAACACTCTAGAAAATGATAGAGCATTTATCCACTTTATCTTTGGGGAGATGCCTCCTGTTACTTGTGTTTCGCAATGTTTAATAAGGTGACTTCTAAATAAAATATAGAAGTTTTACCTTGAGGGAGAATTATATGCTGCAAATCTTCCAGTTCTAGATCTCTACAAAAGCACAAATCTATCAAAAACAAAGGTGTTTTCACCTATATCCCTCCACCTCTAAGCCATGCTTGCATTCAAGCTATCTGAGAAAGACAGATAATCTCTGAAATTGTGTAAAAGAGCAATACGTGATCCTACTTCCCGGGTGAATGAAAGCCACTAATCTAATAACTAATAACTAATCACTTTTAGTGAAGCAAGTTCTTTCTAAGAGTCAACCTTGGTCTTTCAAAGTTAGCCTTTGCACAATCTCTTTGATCAAGTCTCCTGGGTTTAGTCATTGTCCTGCCTCTCAGTGACTGCATGACCCTAAGCAATTCCTTAACCTCTCTGGGCAAAATGGAGGATTCACAGCAGGATAGTTGTGAAGACTGAAAGGACTACGGTATGTAAAGCACTCACATTTGCTTTCAGAATGCAGTAAACATCATGTATGTGTGAATAGTAAACACTCACCCCCTATTAACGTGGAGACATTGATCTTTGGGGTCACGCTTTTGCATGGTCACCTTCACTTACTGTTCACCTTAGATTCTAAACAACTGGGCCAAGTTTGCTCATATTTGTGCTTTCCAGGCTGAGAGTTTTCTTTATGCTACCAACAATAATACTCAAGGGCTAACTGTGATCGCATATTTTGTGATAAATCCTTTTGTAATTTTCAGTTACCTTGGTTATGGTGACTAAGCATACCATAAGTCTGACCTTTGACTATCTTTCTACTCTTACCTCTCCTCACTTCCTATGCCCTGGAAAAATTTTTCTTTGGTAAACAGCATTTCTAGATTGTGGAAACTTCCCCCGTAAAATTGTACTGAACTAAATAAAAATGTTGAACTAATTACATATCAGACAATTGGGTTGTATTCTTTAAGCCCCAATCACTTTTAGACTTTCAAGTTAGTGGTTGCCTTCTCCAACTAATCATGTCTTCCCATGTCTGAATTTTTCCTCAGAATTCCCTTTAGTTCTAAGGCATTAACATCTCTCAAGCCAAAACATGATCAGCAATGGGATAAGATGGAGAAAAAAATGTTTGGTTCTCTCCTATTACCATATATCTGTAGATTTTTGCAGTTTTTTTTTTAATTATTTTTTTACACAGCCAGTAGACAGTAAAAACTTAATATGTGCCAGACTTCAGATGCACCAATTTTAGGGAAAAAGTGACTTCCTTTTCTTTAAAGATTTCAAAATCCAATGGAAGAGACAGATAACCTGGAGAGAGAGAGAGAGGTATTTAATGTAGAAAACTTAGTGCTGTGACAGATTCAGAGGTGCAGAGTTGGGGCAACTAATTCATCTTTGGGCTAATATCGGCTCAAGGTGACTTAGAAGACAAAAAACTTCTCAGCTCAGGTGACACCAGACTGAGTACTCTAGGATATGGGTAGGAGCTGTCCACTCTAACAGAGGTAACAGAACAGGTAAGAAAAATCAGGTGAAAAGCAACTCATTTGTGATCTGCAACTATGTAGTTAACAGATGTTCATTCTATTCTCCTTTTACAAAGAAAGAAAATGTAACTCATCATCTGTCACAGAGAAGGGACAAGTCTGATAACTCATACGTTCATATACCTAGGTTAGGGAATGGCCATGGTGACTCTGAGAGAAGGAAACTGATCTTTCCATTGGAGTGCTCCACTTAGTTCTCTCTAGACAAGTGTCCCAAGCAGAAGGTATTTAATTTTCTTCATCTGAATCCATCCAATGAGATGATATGGTCTCATTTTCTTCCCAGGCACAGGTTCAGGATCTAGCATAGGAGCCAAGAGGCTCTGCAAGAAGTCAGCTTGGCTGATGGCTCTGCATAATGTCATTGGGCTTTTGTAACTAGATTTGTGTCTTAAACCCACAATCATACCTCAGGCTAAATTTACAGTGTGGCCAGAATTCATTCGATTGTTATTCCATAATATTTGTCAGCTACTGTATGCCAGGTGCTCTACTAAGCATGACTGCTGTGGTGGTAAGTTTTTTTTTCCCTGCCATTTACTAAATCACAGTCTCTGTTTTATTCCTCTGAGCTTGACAACCTGACTTAGTTTTCAGGGCAGCTTCTCTGTGACTGGTACTTTCCCATTCCCCATTGAGACCTTCTTAAAGTTTGAAATGTCATTGTAAGATCGATATAGTTCCTGTTACCAGGTCTCTATTACCCTTTGCCAGACCACACTGATATCACATTTCACCTATTTATCAATAACCTTCAATACAAATCTGAATTTCCTCTTTTTAATTTAATCCCAGAGGACCTACCCATCTTCCAAGTCATGGTCTTCTTCAGATTGTCCCACCCTACTGTGAACGAATACCTGGTCTTAGAAGCCTACCTGGTGAGCTAATAGAAATACTTAGGATTATTATTTTATTTATTCATTTTATTATTTTATGTACTATCTATTTGCTGAGCACCTAGTGTGTGACAGTCCAGTGTTGCTTATATACTTTGGTAAACTTATTTACTGTCCTTGAACTTCAATGTCTCCAACTAGAATAAAAATATGTGCCTCTTGGGATAAGAAAATTAAATGAAATGATATAGTTCTCCTAGATTGGGTCTTGCAGAAGCAGAGTTGAGACAGAAATTCACATACATATAATTTATTGAAGGAATACTCCAAGATGAAGAAGGTAAGATGGCAAGGAAAGCAAAACAAAGAAATAAAGCAATCCTTGGGAGAAAGTTGCCGGTGAAAGTCCCGAGTTGAAACATCCACAATAGCTAGGATACAGGTACACTGATCCAGAGGAATCTCAGAGAACCTGGAGAAGGCAATAGCATTATTTGTGATAATACTCTTACAAAGAAGACAGAGAAGGAAACAGATCATTGTAAATCAGTGCAATTCATGCAATAAAATAGGCGTTAAGAGTGGGCACCCACACTGTGTGCTAACCAAGAGTGAAGAAAATGCATAAATGAATGGAATTTTGAGGATATAGGAGGAAACAAGGCAGAGGCGCATGCCAAATGTGGTCCTGGCCAGGAGTGATTTGATCAAGACCATCAAGCAAAATAAACTCCCTTATTTCATAGTCTTACCTGACAGGGAGACTAGTTGGTGGTTTCTACTGGGAAAAATCAAGAAGAAGGGCTCTCTGAGTGTCATCTGGGTGTAGCATAACAAGCCAAGGTTTGATGTGGTGAATCTAGGGGTGAAGTTCACTTCTCTCAGGCAGTCATCCAAGCACTATTCATGTTAGTACTCTTCCAGCAGAGCCCAAAAAGAGCACACAGCAAATGTGTAGATTGATATCAGCGTGTGCTGGGAATAGCTCCAAACCAAGCTTTCAGCAGTTTGTAAAGACATATACAAGGCACAAAGCAAAAGATATAGATTGGACTGACCCTGGAAAAGCGAGCAAATACACTGTTCTTATAGAGTGTTGCCATTTGATTTTGTTTAGCCCCCCCCGCCCCGGGGGGCAAATGAGTAGTCTGATAGCATCTAATAATTTTAAAAATGAGAATCAGGCTGAAGACATCCAGTTAAAATCCCCAGCTATTCTATGGATAAAGTTATGACACTTTAAAAATGAGAGTAAGAGGGAGAAAGATTAACTTCAATCTTTGGTGCTTCCGACTGGGAAAAAGGCATTGATTCATCCATGAGATTGCTAATAGCAGGTGTCTTCTCTGATTTAGGCCAACAAACAAAGTTGTTTGGGGCCCTAATCCTTTCCCATCTGTTCTGTAACAGGGAGTAGAAACAGGAGAGGTTGTAAATAATTCTAGAACTTGGAGATCCTTTTCTCTCCGGAATGTGGAAGCCATACTTCCTTCTTGCTTCTAGGTAATTTCTCAGATGTTGGACTGTTCTGGGGAGTCAGATTCCTACCCAGGTATGGACTCTGTTCATCTGTTATAATCGATGCTGAGGAGGCTTCCCAGACCTGAAATGAAGTATGGAATGTTAGGCGTTTCTCTTGACAGGAACATAACGGAAGATCCTTTTGTTCCTTATTTCCTTTGTTTATGGAATTGAAACTGGGCTTTTTCCTGAAAGAAATCTCTGACACTAACCTGGTTAGAAATTGGGAAAGGAAAGAGCTGGGGGATTAGAACAGAAAGAACAATATATTAAGCATATTTATTCAATAAGCATTTACTAAGTGCATATTATTTGTCAGGCATATTCATTGTTGATGAATCTGACTTTCTGGGTATATTCTGGGATGTTAGAAGGGGTATCAGCTAAAAATCCATACAGTTAAAAAATATTTTGGCAGTTTATCCTGTGTCCATCATTAGCTGAGGAGAATTAGGTCTCGTTAATAAGAAAGACTGACAAAGGCAGTAAGAAAATACAAAACATAAACTCATAGAGTCCAGGTATAGGCCCTTCCTCTGCTGTGGACATAATCTAGCTATGGATCCTCAGGTAAGTTATCTTCTCTGACCAAAATTTCCTTCCCTTGTAGGTTGAGGATAATACCTGAGTTTCCAGCCCTGCAATGTTGTATGACGATCCTTGTCTTAGTTGGTTATCTTGCTGCTAACAGAAGATACCTGAGATTTGTTTAACTCACGGTTTGGAGCTCCAAGGTCCAGGGGCCAACTTCTGTGAGGCTATAGCATGGCAGGGGTCGTCCATAAGTTTCTAACAGTTCTGGTTTTCTTTTCCCTCTTATAAGCCTAACAGAACTCAGTCACAGGAGCTCTGCCCTAATGACCTCATTACACCTAGAGGTCCCACCCTGGGATACCATGAAGAGATTAAGTGAAAAAAGGAATTTTCACTTAACTCTTCTATAATAACACAAAGTCCTAACATAAAATTCTGGGGGACGTACAAACCACAGCAATCACATTAAATAATTTGGAAAGTTCTATATAAATGTGAGTTTTTCTTTTATTACTTTAATGCAAAAAATCCATGAAAACACAATGGGACATATGGGACATAAAGACACTATAAGTGACACTTGAATTTTCAGTGGGCGAGTTACTGTGAAGTGAGCTGCTAGGGTTGGATTTGAGCTGAACCTTGAGGAAGAAATAGGTTTTTATTAGGCAGAGAAAAAAGTTAAGTACAGCTGAAATGAGAGAAATGATGTTTTTAGTTTCCTAATGTTGACATGAAAAAGGTACCACAAATGGAGTGGCTTAAAACAAAAATAATTTATTATCTTACAATTCAGGATACTAGAACAATGAACTATTCAAACTGTTCATATCAAGTCAGGGAATTGGCAGAGCCAGAAGACTCTAAGAGAGGCTCCTTCCCTGCCCTTTCCTAGCTACGGTTGGCTCTGGCAATCCTTGGTGATTCTCGGATTGTAGGTGCATGGCTCCAGTCTTTGCTTCTGTTGTCACATGGCATTTCCACCTTGTGACTGTACTCATATCTCATCTTAGAAGAATACGTGGTTCTGGGTTAGGGTCAACTCTAATCCAGTGTGCCCTCGTTTTAACCTCCTACATCTACTGAGACTCTGTTCCCAAATAAGATCCCATTCAAAGGTACCTGTGGTTTGGGTTTCAGCGTATTTTGGGGAATATGATTCATGTCTCCTTAAGCACTTTCTTCACTTTGAATAGTTCACTATTCTGGTCATCGTTGTCTATTTTCTACTAAATGTTAATGTCAAAGAACACTTGGAAGCTTACACTTTGCCTTCCAGAACCCAGACACAAGGTTGTTCATGAGGCAAGATGTTTCATAGAGCAGTGGCCTTGATCTGGCTGCACTTCCTCAGATGGCATGCTCATTTTATCCCACAGATGTTAGACAAAGGACATAGTGACATTTGGCATCTGTAAACAACCACTGTAATTCCTCTGTCACAGGATTTGTCATTCATCCTGTTAGTGTGGGTATAGTGCCCTGATCTTCTGCTCATAGAAATAAACTATTGCAGCAGGAAAGGTTTGCCCCTAGGTATTCATACTGCAGTGTGACATAAATGGAATTCAGATCCATTAGAAATAGACTCTCAGGACTAAAAGAAAACTTAAAGCTCATCTGACTTTATCCCTCATACACAATGCTTAAAGCACCATTCCTTATTACTTGTACATGTGCACATGTGACACACATACATGCGCACGCACACACACACACGCACACAGAGGTACAAAGTAATCTGCAAAACTTCCAAATACTTAGCCCACAGATGTAACCACACACAAAATCTTGGCCTTTGCTCTTTGAAGATAAGGATAGAACTTTCTTTGACATAATCAGTGCCATTCTTATAAAAAAGGACATTTTAAAAAATAATTATTTTAGTTAATGTTATTTAGTATTATTATTATTTTTAATTTGACAAGAGAGAGACAGAGAATGAGAAGAAGAGTGAGAAATAAACAAAGAAAGCTACCCAACTGGAACTCAAACCTTAGTCAGCAATGTGGTAGTCCAGCACCTTAACCACTACGCCACCTGCTGGCCCTAAAAGGGAAATGTAAGAGCCTGCCAGTGACGTGGTGGTTAGTATCTAGATCATACATGGTCATCTGTGCAGTTCAAGTCCTAGACCCAGCGGCTTGTAAAGCATACCAGGCATGTGTGCAAGCATGTCCAAGACCCCAAAAAGGAAAATGGAGAAGGGATTGTCGTGTGACCATCCTCCCTTAGGGGATGTTTTCTCACATTTCTTTTCTCTCTCTGTGTCTATCTGTTTCTGGCAAGTACATGTGCCTTCTGGTAAAGTTTTTAAAAAGGGAAATTTAATATTCAAAAAATTGAGGGGAAAGTCTGGATAAAAGAAGATGATAATATATATGGTAATATCTTTGTCTAGACTGATATGCATGGTATTTGTGCTGAAAGAAGCAATGTTGTTTAAATGTAAGTTAAAATAAATAAATGGTGTGCTATATGTACTCCTACGTTTATGTGATACTCATTTGATAACTACATTAATTTGTATTATCTTCACACTTGACTACAACGGTAACCAGTATTGTACATGGTAGAAGCTAACAGAGAGCATGAAAATGGACATACAGGAAGAAGTTAATTGGAATTATTTAGCTGAGGGCTTGCAAAGCCACATATCACCTTGCCCAAGAACACCATAATTTGCTCTTTTTTTCTCAGCTCCATTTTAGAGGCAACACCATCCGAACCAAAGGAAGGATACTGCTCCAGGAGACAGTGATGGGCAACAGAGCCAGGCTGAGACCCCATCTTTAGCTGGTCTTTGTACCATTTGTGTTAAATATCAGATTAGTTCAATTAAAAATACAAATGCAAACCCACATAAAACTTTATCATTCAAGTGAAGGATGGGGAGCCTTCACTTAGTTTTCTGCAAACTCTTAAACAGGCAAATTCTGTGGGGGAAAGAAGAGTTCATGTGTTATACAAAGGCCAGGAGGCCTTCAGCAGGCCTTCTGACGTCAGACAAGAGCAGTGCTGTGATGGTATGCTCATAAGTGAATGGTCCAGAGGAACCTCAACTTTAAATTTGGCCCGAAAGTTGTGAAGAGTCATTCAATAGTCTTGAGCAATGAGATATCACACTCAGATCTATGTCCTTATTTCATTCACATCTGTCATGTAATCAGAAAATACTGTTCCTCTAATTGCCATTTGTAGCCACAGTCCGACCCTTCTTACTACCCTCAGCACCACACTCCTGTCCAGGCCTCCCTCATCTCTCTTCGAGATGACTGTAGTCATCTCCTAATCAGCCTCTGGGCTTCTCTTCTGACTCTGCTGAGTTTCATCCCTTATGTTGTAGCCAGGAGAATCCTTAAAAATGTAAATTTAACATATTACCATTAGTTTTCCAACACATTTAGAATCGATTCTGTTGTTCTTAGCATTACCAACAGGCTGTATAACATTTTCTGTCCTGTGACCCCTCCACCTCGGCTTTCCTATTATTTCACCCTTTGCCCTTCTACTCTACTCACAGTGGTGGCTCTTCTAAACACTCCACTGAACTGCCTGCAGTAAGAACTTAAAGCTTGCATTTTCCTATGTTATCTTGTACTCCAACTACATGTCCAATCGGTTCATGCCTAAATTTTGTTTAGATCTTACTCATTTGTTAAGTCATTATAGATATGTTCCTTAAGCCCCTGAAAAATAAGAAACAAAGTCTTCCTACATTCTTCTCCATCCCTTTCTTTGATTTGCTTTTCTTCATAGGTCTCATTTATTATCTCATATCTCAAGGTTATCAGTTTATGAGGACAAGGATGTTATCTGTTTTGTTCACTGTTGAAGTTCCAATACCTAGGGCAGCGCTTGGGATTATTAGCACTGGCCCACATCTTGGTGAGTGAATATTACATTTAGAAATGATCTCTATTCACTACTAGGCTGTTTATCTTCATTCTCAAGTGAGTTTTTCTGTCTTGATTATAAGAAAGTCTGCAGTAGTTATAAGCTTATATCCATTCCTTTCAGGAATGTCCATGAAAAAAAGAGTGCATTTTTTCCCATTTATTTATTCCCATTGATATTCCACATTTGAATATCATTCAATTAAGTTTGGTCATTTGCTTGATCTTGAAGTAATCCTTATAGTTATATGATGGAGCAAACTGATGGGCTGTATCAGATGGTGTAGAATTGGAACTGGTCAATCCCAAAAACTCAGGGATTAAGAATGGGGGTGCTCTATATTTCCCCAAATGAAAACTGAGGTGCAGCTACTCAAGAGAAATCTGGATTTTGTAAGATCTAAAACTCGGTCATTTTGGAGACTCATCATAGAGAAAATAAATACAGGAACCAGTAGATGGCATAATGGTTACATCACTGGACTCCCACATAGTTGGCTACAGTTCAAGTCCTGGACACAGCGACTTAAAACTTACCCTGGGTGCATGTGTGTGTGCATGCCCAAAATCCTGAGAGGAGAATGGAGGAGATGGGATTGTGGTGTGGCCATCCCCCTGGTGGGGGGGAGGGTGATTTCTCACTTTCTGTCTCCCTGTCTCTATCTCGCTGGTGAGTGCATGTGCCCCATAGCAAAACAAAAACAAAAACAAAAACAAAAAAACACCCCAACAAAACAAAACTAAACTAAAAAAAAAACAAAAAAACAAATAATATAAGATTGCAAATGCAGTATTAACTACCGGGCAGTAGAACTGGCCAGTGTATGCATAACAGCCTCTGGAATTTAACATCATATCATTGCACATCTGTCTCTAGGATAAGAAGAAGAGAATAAGAAGACAGATGTGCCTACAGCAGGACTGGGAAAGAAGAGAATATATGAACTAGCCTCAGAAGAGCATAGGACAGGAGAACTTGATTAGAGATGGAAAAATATGGCCATCCATTAGAACTGAGAAAGCTCCCCCTATTCAGCTGAACACATTTCCTGCTCAATGCAGGAATTCGCAGAGTGATTTTGAGCCAGAAAAAGAGGAATGCAGAATTTGGTCTTGAGCTTTCTGTTCTTACTATTGTCTGCAGCTTGCTCTGAAGAGACTTGTGGAAAGAACAGCTGTGTGTCCCCAGTACAGCTAATCCTTTTGGAAGGAAAAAAAAAAGTTACATAACATAAATGTGTTCAGTTTTATCCTCTCCTCCCCCATAATTTAAAACATCCCACAGAATGCCAAGCTTGGGTGTGGTGTGAATAATTATGGAGTCTTGTACTATACATTCAGCATCTCCCTGCTTGTCTTCCATTATGTTCTGTGGAGGCCTGTCCAGCTTTCTGGGGAATGGTGGGGCTGAGCGTGTTGACAGTGGAACAGGAGGGCTTAGTTTTCAGAGTCTGTACAGTTCTGTCCTGCTTGGCTCATAAAGTGCTGCCTCAGTGCATGTGTCTAAAAGTCAGTGAATATCATCCCACAGTAAGACAGCAAAGGTATCCCTGATAGGGAGCGAGGGACAGGGGACAAAGGAAGGGACTCATGTGGATTGAGGAGAAAGGACTGTCCTACAGACTTTGGCCCTTTGCCATTATACCTGATAAAAAGCATCTTTTGCATATGCAGTGTTTTATTGAGTTATCTGAGATTATGGACTTCAGTGTCACAGATTCTTTAAACAATAGAGCTCAGAAATCATCTGGGCCAACTTCCTTAGGAAACCAAAGAACAAACTGAGGTGTAACAGTGACTCTACATACGGTGCCTGTTGTGCCAGGCAGTGCTCTCCACGCTTTTCATCAACTATTTCTAATCCTTAAAGCCACCTACCATCAGTGGATATTATGCCCCCCTTTACAGCAGAAAAACAAATAAAATATAAATTCAAAAATTACTGGAAGAATAAATAGCAGGCACAGAATCCAACCCCCTACATGTCTCACTCAAAAGGCTCATGTTTTGGGGACCAGCAGTTAGTGTAATGGCTATGTCGCTGGACTCCCACGTAGTTGATCGTGATTCAAGTCCCGGTCCCGGCGGCTTAAACTCATGCCGGGCGCATGTGCATGCGTGCCCAAGATCCCAAGAGGAGAATGGAAGAGAAGGTATTGTGGCGTGGCCATCCCCCCTGGAGGGTGATTTCTCACTTTCTATCTCTCTGTCTCTCTCTGTCTTTCTGGCGAGCACATGCGCCCTATAGCGAAAACCTCTTCAAAACAAAAAAGAAAAGTAAAAGCTCATGTTTTGCATGGATTAAAGATCTTTCCTAATTTATTCTATTTATTATTACTATCATTATTGTTTATTGGCAAGCACTTATTATGTGTCAGACACTGTGCTAAATACAGTGTGTGTATATTTACAAGCAAAAAACTTTTTCTGAAAAATTGGTAATTTCTCTAAGGTCATTCACCCATATTTGATATTTGAACTAGTCTGATTCCAGTGATTAGATATTATTTGTCTTGATTATGCTCACTCATAGCTGATGCTAAGATGCCCTGAGACTTGGAGATTAGGACAGGTGGCCCCTCTACATCTCACAGCCTGACAGTCAGGGTTGCAGAATTTATAACAAGCTAGCCAATTGAGAAAGTCTCAGAGTACAATTTCACACTTGCCTGTGATTGCAACATAGTTTGCTCTGAGTCGAATTGGTGGGTCCCTAAAACACTCCGTACTATAGACACATGTTATGGACTCTGCTTGCTCTACTTTGTGCAAGTAACCACAGCCCATGGGGTGGATGTATGGCAAAGCCCATGAGCTGGCTTCCTTTCCACTGTCCTGATTGTCAGCTCTTCTGTGGTGGCCAAAGAACCAACTGCCTCAGCATTTAGATTTGAAAGCGCACATTAGAGTCCCACATGCCCTGGCCGAGGAACGCACAGCTCAGTCGGTTTTGTACTTCATGTTCATCCAGCACTAACCCACAAGAAGGGAAACACAGGGCTCCCTGGATGTTCTGGGTATGAGAACGCGATACATGAAACCCCACAGAGAAACGTGACATGATTTCAAAGTGCAGAATCTTGGCCAACACGTTTTCAGTAACCTCCCTCAGAAGAGGTGGTTTGAGATAAAAATGGTATTCCATTTGAGAAACCCTTGTATTGGTCGGGTAAGGGCAAAACTCCAGACATTCCAGAAGTTTGTGGAAGAAAAACTAGATTTTCAGTTTCTTGAGGCTTGGGTTTATATTTTTATTTCAAAAGAACTAAGATGAAAGGGCCCCACCGTCTAATTTTAGAGCAAGCTATTTTATCTCCTTGATGGACTCAAACAGTGGAGGGGGAAAGAGAATTTTGGAAAGAACTGAGATCTTTAAAACCAACTGGGCCAATGAGGCCAGCCTATGCTATGCTTTCATTATTCTCCACTCAAAGTAAAACACTGTATGGCTGCTATTGGAGAGTCATTTTCTAGCTCATAGAAAAGCAAAGATGCTCCCAGATGTACCCAGAGGAACTAATTAGTTAATTAAGCAATTAAGAGACAGTATGATGAGGCCAACAGGTGGCATTGGTGGTAAAGGTAGTTGGACTCCCACATGGCCAACTGTAGTTAGAGTCCCAGACCCAGCGACTTGAAAATCACACTGGGCATGTGTGCGTGTGTGCCCAAATTAGGAGAAGAATGGAGAAGAGACTGCAACATGGCTATCCACTCTGGAGGGTAATTTCTCACTTTTCCTCACACTCTCTCTCTCCAGCAAGCACATGCGCCCAAAATCAAAACCCTTAAAAATATGAAAAAGTGATGGCATTAGAAATCCCTGTATGTGGGCCAGCAGGTGGCATGGTGTTTAAGTGCACTGGACTCCCACATGGCCAACCATGGTTTGAGTCCTGGACCTGGTAGCATACTTCTCTCACTTGCTTCCTCTCTCACTCTGTCTCTCTCTGGGCAAATGAAAGTAAATAAATAAATAAATAAAGTTACATAAAATAATTCTTAGAAAAGAATCCTCATATGTCTTTGAACCAGTGTTCTTTCAGCTCTAAAATTGGAGGGTGGAATCATAGGATGAAAAGAAGAAACAGAGGTTGGAAATCATCCAGTTCTCAACCCATAAAGAGCAGAGGCAAGTGAGAGTATCTGCAAGGTCAGGTCACTATTGGGTCATCAGGAAAGTCATGACACACAAAAAATTTTGACACACAAAAATGTCAAAAATGACAAAACTGTGTCATGACTTTCCTGATGATCCACTAGTTACCAGTTGAGGCAGGACTAGAGCTTCTGTGTTCTGAACCCAAGTTCATTACTTTTACTTTTTTCTTTAGACCAAATGACTTCCACGGATATTTTTTGAATGTGTACAGCATTATTGGAAGATTATACTTACTAAGTCACAGCCATAGAAGATTCAGAATCTGAATTTTGAAGCACTTTGCAGATGGAAGCAATATTTGCTGCAAGCCAGGATAATCTGAGGGTGATAATGCCTCCTTAGCATTTGGGAGGTCTGGCTCTGGCTAACCCAGTCACTGCCTCTGGACAGAAAGCCTCAGGCAACCAGTGCTGAGAATGAATGACCAGCTGTCCCTCTAACACCTGACACTACAGTATTGAGGATAGAAAGAAACACAATCCAGCACCGGACTCCCTACCCAGACCATGCTGGATATGAGCTCCCTTTATCTCTCTAGGGCCTAGAGTGTAGGGCCTCTAAGATGACTGACAAAATGATGTTTCCAAAGGATTAGGGGAACTGAGAACCAAAGAAGGGAAAGTGGTTCTTCATCTGTTTCCTCCCACCTCTGAGTTTCCATTATATGGAAATCTGATAAACAAATTCCCTATAAAAATTTTCCCAGTGACTCCAGAATGTACCTACATTGTTCCAATTCCTCCAGATTTAACTTCTATGTTTTGTCCTGTGTGATATATGACACAAATTTGTATATCCCTACTGAATTGTGTTTTGTTCCTTAAAATAGCCCTACTGTACCCTACTCTAAGGAATTCTCAGTGCCCTGGAAGGCCTTACTTCCTCTTCCCAGAATACTCACATTCCACCTACCTCCTTCTATCTCTGTCACTATGCAAACCATCTACACATTGCTTCTTCCAGAAAGCATTCATGGATTCCAAATGGACCCAGTGCCTCTCCTTGATCCCCAAGACACTCCTGTGGTCACTTCTAACAGAACTTATAAGACTGCTTTGCTATTATCAGTTTAACTTACTTTCTCTTCGATATATTGTAAGCTCAAGGAGCTCAAGAAGCAATGTATATTTGGTTTAACACTGTTTTTCGGTCTTTGCATAAATCTTGACATAGCATAGATCCTTCCTAGGTGTTTAGTGGATAATAACAATGCCTAACATTTATTGAACACTTATTACCATCACTGTTTAAGTATTTTGAGGATATTATTATTAATTATTTCAACAACCTTTAAATAATACACCATTATTGGAGGCCAACAGGTGGCATGGTGGTTGAAGCACTGAACTTCCCACATGGACGACCACGGTTCAAGTCCTGGACCTGGCTGCTTGCTTTCTCACTTTGCCTTTCTCTCTCTCTGGTCAAATAAATAATAATAATAATACAAATAATTCTCTTTTAAAAAAATATATCATTAATATTTTCACATAAAAGACAACAAAATTTAGGCTAGGGGTGTTTTAAAACTTATCTAATGATGTATAATCACCTCGTAGTAAAGAAGGAGTGGGAAGCATGTAGTTTTGCCTTGGGAACTTATGCTTGTACCCACCTTCCTGACTTATCAGCTGTGTTTACTTTCCCCACAAACTCTATGACTTCTCCGGAGTTCGGTACAAAGGGGATATTGCACTAGGAGAGAGTCTCTTTTAGCCCCAACATGTTGCCTCTGTATGACTTGATGTTTCAGTGTGGAGTTTGGTGGGGTTAGAAGCATGTGCTTCCTAGGCACCTTCTCTCTGATGGATATGAGGCTGATGTCTCAGGTCCCAGGCACTTTCGCAAAGAGTTCCACCTCCATTTCAGTTCAGATGATATCTGTGAAGAACAAAATGTTACCAAGGCAGGCCCAATTCATCCTTTGCCCAGCAGTTTCTGGTAGTTAACAACATCCCTTTTCATGCTCATGAGAGGCCACCCCAAAGAATACTTGTACTCTTGTATAGCATTTGTCAGAATAGAGGTTGGGGTCAAAAAGGAGTAATAAGACTTCATAAGGAGAGAGTAATCAGATTTAAGGCTCTAAACGGTGGCCTCATTTCCTTAAGAAATTGTTGAATCCTTTTCCCATTCCTTCCTATCTGCCCATTTCTTCACCATTCACCTAGTCAGGACTCTGATAGTGAAACAATCAGCCCTGAAAAGCAATGTAAGTTTCAAAATCAAGTTGTCCCCGTAGAAGTCAGGCAAATCTGGTTGGGAGACTGTGATGGTGTCTGTTTCTGCTATCTCCCTAGAGTACTTTCCCACCCTTACTGTTCTTGTTTAGCACTCTTTGGGGCTATGAGCTAACTTCTTTTGCACTTCATGGCCTGGTATCCATCAATTACTGGGTGCCACCAAAACCACATGTACACAAGAGCATTTTCATTCAACACATGTTTATGATCTGCAATTTTCTAGCAATGGGGTCAGCCAAGTAGGATTATGGTGCATTTAAATTCTGGGGGAGGGGAGGTGGACCAGTGCCCAATCATGACTGTAATTACAAGTGTGTGTCCAAGGATGAATTCCTACAATTGAGCCATGGATTCCACTTTTGGAATTTACATTGTTTCTTATAATAATACTCTTATTCTCTGGTATGTAGGTGGGTCAGCTTAGATTAGATCAGATACCAGAGTATAAACATTTTTTTTTCATCAGCAATATTATTTTTTGATGTTAAAATAGACATTTTTAAAAGATCTGTTAACTGGAAAACAGATCATCAACAATTATTTAAACTTCAACATAAGTATGTTTGATTAGCTACAAATGGAAACAGATGGCATAGTGGTTAAGTGTTGGACTCCCACATGACCAACCATGGTTCAAATCCCTGACCTGGTGACTTGCTTTCTCACTCTCTCTCTTGCTCACTCTGTCTCTCTGGTGAGTGTCTCTCTCTTCTCTGTCTCTGGTGAGCACATGTGCCTTATAGCAAATTAAATAATAATAAATAAAATGAAATAAATAATTTAAAAACAAAACCTTGCCATAAATAAATGTATTTAATTAGCTACAAATAGAAACAAGGGTAAGTCCCTTTGAAAAGAAAGGATAGAGAATACCTTGAAGTTGGGACCCTGGTCTTTGAAGTAGAATTCAGAAAAATAATTTTAGGGTCCCTATACTATCATAAAGAGGTGGTGAGGTGGAGAAAGAAAGAGTTGAGAGATGAGAAAAGAGGAATATCAAAATTTTGCATTGCATATTATATCCAACTAATGGACCTTCAAACCAATCATATAAGGTTTAACAAGAATAAATATATTTTCCTAGAAGTCTGTTACATAAAAGAAAATTAACAGGTTCAGTATGGTTTTCAAAAATTGAAAAATAATTCAAGAGAGGGACGAAAAGTGATGTGGTGGTTAATGTGTTGGACTTTCACATGGCCGACCATGGTTCAAGTCCTGAATCTGGCAGTTTGTTTTCTCACTTGCCCCCTTTCTCTCTTTCTCTCTCTAGTCAAATTCAAAAATGATGATAATAATAATAAATTAAATAAATAATTAAAAACATTTTTAAAAATTCAAGAAAATAGATATACTTCAGTAGAAGGAATATAGTTCCTAGGTGCAATTTTTACTCAAAGATAGAATACACTGCTTTGAAAGGTAGTAAATTTCAAGTAATTTGAAGTATTCGAGCAAAGGTTGGTTGATCATTTGGTAGAAATGTTGCAATTTGACATCTAGTATTAGCTACTCTTTTTGACTAAAATAATAAAACAAATAAGAACTAACAGATTGTGTGTTATATTGCTCAAGATTGCATTCACTTTCACTACAGGTAACCTAATACTTAAGTAATAATAACTTAGAAAAATAGAGGTCTTTTTAAAAAAAAATAAAAAAACAAACTATTTCTCGCAGTCCACAGACAAGTAGTTCAAAGTTGAAAATAGGCTCTTCAATGCTCTCCCAGAATCAAGAAATTTATACTTTTTGCTCTACTGTTGTAATAATGAAAACATTAATAATGATAATGATGATGTTGATAATAATTCTAATAATATTGACATTTTATAGAACTAACCATTTGTCAAGAATTTTTCTAATCAATTTCATGTGTTAATATAATATTTACTTATGGTTATAAGATGTTCATACTACTATAAACCTCACAACTATATTTCAATTCACAGAAAAAGATGTAAATCTGTGAGAAAAGAATTAGAGAGGCTAAAGGCAGATCCTTTTTACCAGTATCACACAAAAATTCCTAGCAGCCCACCAAAAAGAAGTTTGTTTTTGTTTCTTTGGATGAAAATAAATCACATGACCATCCTTAGAAGGTGAGCAAAGGAAAAGAATCAGGAATGGGGAGTTGGGTCAACCAATGAATAGGTCTGACACAAGAGTTAATTCTTTTCATACCCATAATGCCAATTGATCCTGTCAACAATCTTATTTACTGAATACCAAAGAAAACTAAGGAACACAGAGTTCTGAGTCATTTGGTATTAATTTCCAAGGCTGAGGCCTAAATCCACTTACAGTGACCTCAGAAGCCATACTTCCATGGTTATTACCTCTCCACAATGCTACCTGACTAAATTAGTTTTAATGTCCCTTCTTCCCTGAAATTTGATGACTGAGATGAGCTAGTCACTTTGAAATAGAAGACAGAGTAAAATTACACAGTGACAAGCCCAGAGCCAGTTCTTTTCCTGTATTGGCTTCCCATGAATTCGCTGGATACAGTAAAGGTCTAATGAGGTCAATGCCGTTCTCTAGGCATAAGTTCAGGCTGGCACCAGAATTAAGAGTACTGTTCCTGCCATAGCTGAGCAAGGCACAGATTTTCTGGATAGAAAGTCACTCTGGAAATAGGTTAGATGTTTTCAGCAGTGCATTGCACATATCGGGTCACAAGAATATCACTCGCGCAGCCCTGACCAGTATTATCTGTAGCAGTTCAGTGACCTGAGGAGGATGTTCTTTCCTAGGTTGCTTCATCTGACATCCCAAGAGGCATAAACACTAGGAAAACTCCTATCACTGTAAGACAGAGCCATTTCCTTTTTGGCAATGGCAGAAGTGTCAGCCAGGCTATTCCTGCAGGATTTGTAGGTTAAAAGGCTAAACGAGACTTAAAATCCTCTACCTAAAGCATCCACTGTTCCTTAGAACTACCTCTGCTCTTAGGGAGGCAGCATAGCACAGGCACAGTGCAGGCTTGCCTGGATTAGGGTCCAGCCTCCCAATTTAGCTGTGCTACCTAAACTCTCCAAACTTACGTGGTTGTTATGAGATGTAAACGAAGTAATATCTTTAAGGCACCCAGTAAGACAGGCAGTTGGTACAAAGGGAGTAGTCAATGAATGGTGACGGTGATTCATTATTATCACTGGCAAACTTGAGGCCCATGGATATGGATTACTGAGTGCAGACTGTTATTAAATATGGAAGTTGGAAATTCACCTTTGGACAACTTCAAAGCAGGTTTCTAACTCTGTGAATACTTATTCAGAATGTTAGAGATCTTTATAACCTATTACCTTGGTGCTAAAACTGTCCAAAGGTGGGAGAAACACTCAGCACCAGGTATCAGTACCTCAAAACTAATGTAAGTCTGTTCAGTGTTCCTTCTGTAGAGTTACTGCTTTTATTGAGATAAATAAAATATCAACCAGTAGAATTTTTTGAACACTTAGATACTCTATGCCCAACTGACATTCGAAACCTATACATGTTAGCACACCTAAGCTTCACAGTACCTTTAGGGAGGTTCTATTCTTTTTCTGCATCTATGAAAATAATTACTTCTTTTATTCTATTAGTATCATTGAGTAATTTCTTATTATAATCTTCACATTCTAGAAATAAATTTCATTTTGTCATTATGTAAAATGATTTTTATATACTGCTGAATTTGGTTTGCTAATATTTTATTGAGGATTTTTGCACCAATGTTCATAAAAATTATGTAATTTTTTTTCCCTTTTCTTCTAGTGTTTTTGCCTCTGCAAATCTGCCTTTGGATTCTTCTAGAGAATTTTTCATTTAAGTTACTTTACTTTTTAGCTCCAGATTTAAAAAAAAAAATTGGATTACTTAATTGACATTTTAATTTTATGTGTACATTATAGTCTTGACTTTCTCCATGTTTTCCTTTAGTCCTTTGAACATCTTTAGGACAGTTGTCTTAAAGTCTTTGTCTAGTGATTCTGTCATCGGGCTGTTTTTCAGAGACAGTTTCTGTTGATTTATTTTTTTCTTTAAACAAGGCAACCCTTTTTGCTTCTTTATATACTTTGTGATTTTTTTTAACTTTTTTCTCTTTTTTTAAATAAAAAATTTATTTTATTGTTAAATGCTCTCTCTGTGCCAAAAATCAACTGAGATGTAAGCTTAAGGTGTTTTCAAGCATTTTCTGAGCTGGGTCTAATACTGGACATGCATGTTGACTTTCAAATTTTCCCTGTTCAAACAGTTGCTTCTGAATATTTTAAGACTTCAGTATTAGCACCCACAAAAGGATAAAGAGAAAAAGAAAAAAAAAAAGTAGAGAAGACAGTACATCCCTTTAAATTCTCTGGAAAGCAGAAAGGGGACTATAACAATGAAAGCCATAGCTACGCTCTCATTGTCATGAGCTCTATGATCAGAAGCAACAATCAGTGATAAAAGCACAGATACCTGGGGTCAGTAGATGGCATAGTAGTTATGTGGTTGGACCCCCATGTGGCTGACCGCAGTTTGCATACTGGCATTTGAAACTCATGCCAAGCACATGTGCATACATGTCCAAAATTCTTGGAGGAGAATGGAGGAGAGGGAATGGTAGCATGGCCATCCTCCCTGGGGGGTGATTTCTCACGTTCCTTCTCACTATGTCTGTCTTTCTGGCTGGTGAGAACACACCATATAGCAAAAGCAAGCAAGCAAGCAAGCAAGAAACATCGCTGATACTTAGTATTTGGAGGGCAGGGTCCTTTTTGTCTTCAACATCTTATACAAGTTACGTGCAAGTTGCTTCAAGACTGTGCATACTTGCCTGCCACAGGGCTGAGGAGTGAGGAGTGGGTAGCCGACACTGGATTAACAGCTGAAATTGACTGAAATCACCTCAGTTTAGCATCAAAGCTCTCTGCTGTTGGTTTCATCCTAAATATGTCCATGCTATTTCTTTACACCAGAAATGACCAACTAATAATGTTTCAAAGTGAAATACTCTATAATGCAGCAAATTATTAAGTTATTTATAAATTAAACTAACCAAACTTACAACATCCCAGTGGACAAAACATTAAAACTCCAAACAGTATACAGAAGAAGGTCTGAATAAATGAATAAACGCTCATGCATTTAGAGAGGATAACATCTAGAAGATATCAATTCTCTCCAGATTAATCTACAAATCTGATACAAGCCCAATAAAAAATCCAGTTATATGGTTATTATATGCTTCATAAACTTATTCTAAAATTTAAATTGACTAAAGATAGCTACATTAATATAAAAATAGTAAAGAGGAGAACCTTCCTACCAGAATCAAGACATAGAGCAAGGCCATAGTAATAAAAGCAGTGTTTTATTGGTGTAATAACAGGAAAATTGACTAATGGGAGATAATAAGTGGCTCTGAGACAGACTCATTAATATATGAGATTTAAACATACGATAAACTTGGCAGAAACAATTAATAGGGAAGAGGGCAAATTGTTTAGTAGATGGTTTGAGCAATGCTGGCTAATTTTAGTGTAAAAAATGAATCTAGATCCATATATAATATCACACGCATAAAAAATTAATTCTAAAAATATAAGAGACTTAAACGTGAACAACAACACTGTAAATTTAATGGAAAATTTGCCGCTACCTTTAAAAGCAATAGGCAATCTATATCTATAACATAGATCAATCTCCTACTGAACAACAACAAAACTACTTAACCTCCTTAAAAAACACATAAACCTAGGAAAAAAATACAAAGAAGTTATATAAAAGAAAGCAAAGCCAATAAAACATGAAGAAAAGATAAAAATCATTCATAAACAGAGATTCACAAATTAAACACAAACAGTACTATTTTGCACTAAGAGTAGTTAATTCTATCTTTCTAGATCATATTATTTTTCTCCTTTTAGAGATACAGATTTCTCTTTATTAAAGGCCATCATTAATAAACTAATTTAAAGAAGAACCTCAGAGCATCCATTACAAGATGATTTCTTTTTCTAAATAAGTTCCTCTTCATGGAAAAGTTATTAATGATTTCAATAGAGGGCATTGATATAATCATTACAGTAGGTAATGAGTGTTATTACTCTGCTCATCACAGTGATAAAAGACTGTGTTATTTGAGTAAATTGTATGCAAGAATAAGTTGATATTTGGTTTTGTAAACTCCATTATGTCTTTCTTACTTCCTGCGATGCATTAAGCTTCATGAGCTGTGACCACTATATTATAAGGGATAGTAAAAAGAGTGATGGTTGAAGTAATTCCATTCAATTATTTAATCATTTATTTACTCATTACTTTATTAGCAAACATTGAAACTCAACATTATTAAGCATTGACCTAAATTCTATGAATTCAATAATATAGAAATCATAGTCTTTAGTTTCTAGAAATTTATAATCCAAGGTGATTCAATACTTGATACATGTAAGTCATGACCACTGGAGAATCACTCTCTTTGAAATGAAAGCATTTGATCTGTGTAACTGAAATATGAATTCCAACTTCACAAGTGGTTGTAAAAACTAAACCAAGTTTTTCACCAATAGTGCTTATTCCCAAATTAGAGATGTTGTGAATACAAGCTATTACACCTTTATTTTCTATATTATCTACAGGCACAATGGACAGAATGAGCGAGTCTTCTCTTTTACTTTAACAGAGTTTAAAAATGTTCTCATTGTTTTTGTGAAATTTGTGGGTTCAGATATATTTTTAATTAAACAAAACAATGACTCAAAACCTATGTTCTATGAGATTTTTCTTGTCAAATTGGCCACAGGAGTACAGGATTGTGGTGGTTCATTTATATGTCAACTTAGCTGGACTAAGGAATGCTCAGATGGCTGTTAAAACATTATCTCTGGAGATATATATATATGAAATATTTCTGGGAGAGATTAGCATTTGAAACAGTAGATTGAGTAAAAAAGATCTTCCTTCATCAATGTGGATGGACATCATCTATTGATGGCTTGAGTAGAGAAAAAAGACAGAAGAAAGGTGAATTCTCTCTCTCTTTTCTTGAGCGAGACTTTCATCTTCTCTAGCCCTCAGACATTGGAGTTTCTTGTTTGTAGGCTCTTAGACTTTGACGAGTCCCGTAAGAAATCCCTTCTTTTGTATCTATGTGTATCATATCAATTCTGTTTCTCTGGATAACTGTCCAATACAAAGATTAAGATTCTTTTTTACAACTTACACAAAATTGTTCAACAGAGGAAAAAGAATCCACTTTACTTCAATAATCTCATTATCACCTATAACATATTTTAGTATATAAACACACACACACATGAAAATACATATAAAACTAAAATTGGCATTGCATATACACAAATCTAAAAATGGTCTTAAGCAATGTGTGTATGAGGTGTTTAGCCTTTCTTGGGAAGAATAACCGAAAGCATTTAGCTGGCTGTCAATGGAGGGAATCATCAATATGAACATTGGCTAGTCTACTGGTCTCCACTAAAGGCCAAGGGTCTTTCAGTGAGTACCACAAATGGATTGCATAAGGGATTAAATTCCAGGCTTCACACACACACACATATGATCCTGAGCTCTTCTAGCATGATTATTTTCTCAGAAGCCTCATAAAACAGTTTTGAATCACCTCTTCCATTTCATAGATGATGTTTCTTCTAGTTAGAACCAGTACCTCTGTTCCCTCAGCCAAGTGGTTGGGCATCCAGATGACTCTACATGGAGAAGGAAGCCAAAATGTTTTTGGACAAGCCACTTTCAATGAAGGAAACACCTTGGAAAATATTAATACAGATTGAGTTTAGAGAAATGAAAAGAACTTGGACAATTAGCAAGGTAAAGGCAAAAAGAGCCAAGCTGAGAGGATGAAGGAGAGGAGGTGTCCTGATGAAAGTAAGAACATTTTTTTTCTTTATTCATTATAGAGCCCATGCACATGTCAGCGAGAAGAGAGAACAGGGAGAAGAGAGAGAGAGAACTCTCCCCAGTATTTGATCATACCATGATCTCCTACATCCAGTTTCCAGTCCTTTGGATCTTGGACAATCACTCATGTGCCTGGAGTGTTTCTAGCTGACTGGCCCAGGGATCTGACCTGTGGTCATCATGTGGGATCTGATTTCTTTCGAGCAGCACATTATCATTGCATCATGGAGCTGGCCTGAAAGCAAGGATAATTAATTTAGTAAAGTGTTTACAAGTGATGACAAAATGGAGTCACAGACAATGCAACAATTGTACTCTAATGGAACAAACCACTCAGATAATGGTGGAGTATGCATATGTAAACAATCAACTGACTCTTCTATGCATTTGATACGTTTACTTTATGTATACAGTCTTAAAATTCCACTCTATTTACAAATTGATAGAAACATCTTCAAACTGTACAACAAAGAAAAATACAATTCTGAGGCAACAAAAAATTTAAAATTCCTTTTAAACATTGACTGAAACTCCACCTTCCCAAAATAAGATGATAACGAGGATTACTAAATAATGTTATTTTTAAAAAATCATGTAAAAGATATCTAATCACTTTCATTGTTTTTAGTTCATTGTAACATATGGAATATAGATAATTTCAAATACATTTTGAAATGTTTTTGTTTTACATGATAGCAATGTTTAGATAGAAAATTCTATGTTTTTCATTTTTTAAGTTTATTTATTATCATCATAATCTTGTCTCTATTACATTGAATCACATATAACTTTATAGTGTATTACATTTCTTTTTCCAGAAGGAATACGGTGCATATCTGTCAATACAGAGACATTAAAATTCCCATTTTATCATCCAATATCTTTTCATTGTTTTTCCCAATCATTATTATTATTATTATTATTCCAATTATTTTTTATAAAAGAGTCCATCCCTATTTCTCATTTTGCCTGTAAAAAGACTTTCCCAAACATGAAATAATTCTCAGACCAATCTAGTTGAGAATCCTATACACATCATCAACAGGTAATTTTCACTGCTTTTACATCCTTCAATATTTCGCTCTCTACCATAGAGTGTGGATAGTCGGTATATATTAAGTGGAAACACACAATATCTTTCTTTCATATCCTGGCATGCTTCACTCAGCAATAGATCCTCCATATCTGACCACTTTCTATCAAATGCCAGGGTCTTGTTTTATTTTACGGTTGAGTAGTATTCCATAGATTATATATGCCACACTTTTTCAATCCATTCATCTGTTTGTGGACATTTAGGTTGATTCCATGTCTTGGTGATTGTGAATAATGCTGCAATAAACATTGATGTGCAAGCACTTTTCCGACTGAGCGGTCTCCTGTCCTTTGAGTAGATACCCAGAAGTTGGTCTTTTTTGTTGTTTATTTTTAAGTGCAACTAATTGTAAAGGGTTAAACTAATTACCCTAAGTGCAAAGGTATCTCTGTAGGTAACAATGAAGATTAATTAACCCTTATCCTCAGTAATTTGGGGCTAAGTCACAATCTCTATTCTTCAGATAACCAATATAAATCATTCGATCTATGTTCTTAAATATTAGCATGATCTTATAAGACAGCTACACTCTTAAATATTAACATGTTCTTATAAGACAGCTACCACTATTCATATGTGTATTTCTTTTTCAATTTGCCAGAAGGCCTGTGTACTTGCTAGAAAGAAACATAGAGACAGAGAAAAAGAGAAAGTGAGAAAGCACCCTAATGGGTCATGGTCATGTCACAATCCCTTCTCCATTTTTCCCTCCTTTTGAGAATTTTTTTTTTAGAGAGATTTTTGCTATAGGGCGCGTGTGCTTGCTAGAGAGATAGAGAGTCAGAAAGTGAGAAATCACCCCCCAGTGGGGATGGCCATGCTACAATCCCTTCTCCTCCATTCTCCTCTCAGGATCTTGGACATGCACACACACATGCCCAGTGTGAGCTTAAGTTGCTGGGCCTGGGACTCGAACCATGGTTGACTATGTCAGAGTTTAGTGACATAATCATTACACCATCTGCTGGTCTTCTTCCTTTTGGGATTTTGATCACACATACCCCACATGTTTTTCAAGATGGCACTCTGGGACTCAAACCACGTGGTTGGCTATGTGGCCCAATAGGTCTGACCATGTATAGATATGATTTAATTTACATAAATGATACTATGTGATAAGTCATCTTGTTTCTCTACCTCAACATTCTTTTGGGAGTGATATACTTGGGGCTATGGATACATGGTATGTGTTCCTTATTGATGCCATAGTTCCTTAGTGCATATCTGTCTGAAAGATTATATATCTGAAAGATTAGCCTTGATCGGTTTCAGTCCCCTGCCACCACAACAACACTGAAAAACAGGCTTGTCTATGATAATTTACAAACATTTGCAAGAATTTTTCTGAATTATACACATGGATTTAGACCAATTGGCTCTTATAAAAGACAAATACCTATTTTAGCTAAATATTGGTTACTTGTTTTCTAGAATGATTCTTACAGTTTACTCTCTATCAACAGTTTGTAAAATAAATCTTCATTGAAATTATAATACCAAAATTTTCAGTTTTTACCATTCTAATGACCATAAAGTAGTATTCATTGTCATTTTAATGCCCAGTCCTGTGACTTTTAATGAGTTCAAGCATGTGTTGGTATATTCCTCAGCCATCTGGACTGCCATTCCTGCACATTGATTAGTCATTGCACATGTTCTTACTATAGCTTTATGCTTCATCCTGTTAATTTGGAATTAAAACATATTTCAAAAATTAATCTCATCTTTATTTTAAATATTAAAAATGTCTTCTCTAAATGTTTCACCCATTTTTAATACCACCCGATATCCCTTCTACAACACTTCTATTTTATAGTTTGTGCTTTGGAGTCTTGTTTAAGTAGCTTTTCAACACTTTTAGAGCATTAGAAAATTCTTGTACAAGGTCTTCTATTATATAATGCTTTAGTCTGTTTTCTGTTGCTTAATAATGGAGTGCCATACTGGGTAACTCATAAAGAACAGAGATTTATTTAACTCACCATTTTCATATCCAAAGGCAAAGAAGTTCATCTGATGAACTTCCTTGGTGGGGACTTCCTGAAGAGTCCATATTCAGGGCATCACATGGCAATAGCTTGAGCAGGGTATGTGTGCCTTTATCTGCTCTTCATACAATATTGCCAGGTGTTTGGCTGGCAGTAGTTAAGGAGGCTAGATCCCATATGACTGACTACATAGTTCAAATCCAGGACCCAAACTTCTGGGTGCATGTGTATGCATACCCAAAATCCCAAGAGGAAAATGGAGGAGAAGGGATTGTGGTATGGTCACTTCCCCTGGGGGGAGCGGTATTTTCTCTTTCTTTTGCCCAACCTCCACTCACAAGTCCTACTCCCCTTACTATCTCTCTCTAGCAAGCACTTGCACCATGCAGCAGGTTAAAAACAAATAAAACTACCGAGTATCAATCATGGAGGTTACCCTCATGACCTCATACAATCCCAGTTACTTTCCAAAGGCTTCATCTTCCAATACCATAATGGACTAAGTCATACCTTCTCAACACTGATACAATAACTTATCAAATTTCAGCACATGAATTTCTTTTTTTTTGGAGAGGTTTTTCGCTATAGGGCGCATGCGCTCGCCAGACAGACAGAAAGAGACATAGAGACAGAAAGCGAGAAATCACCCCCCATGGGGGATAGTCACGCCACACTCCCTTTTCCTCCATTCTCCTCTCGGGATCTTGGGCACGCACGCACACGTGCCCAGCGTGAATTTTAAGCCACCGGGTCCGGGATGCGAACCGCAGTTAACTACGTGGGAGTCCAGTGACATAGCCATTACGCTAACTGCTGGTTCCCAAAACATGGATTTCTTGAGGGCACATTCAAACCATAGCATACACATACTATTTCATGTATTTCACATGTTCTAACATATTTAACTCTCCAAACTACCTCCAAATAAATGAGATAGCTATTGTTATTATCTCTATCTTACAGATGAACAAACTGAAGTATCGACTCTTCCCAAATCATATAGCTTGGAAGTAAAGTATTTTACATTTGAATCCATCTGGAGTCAAGAATCTCTTATACTTCTGTTTTCTTATACCAGTATAATCCACCTTTTCAAGGTAAAAGTATTTAAGAGAATGAAGAGGAAAGGAGTTGAAGTTAGGGAGAAAAGATGATTATTTTAAGGAATTCTACTGCTAAAAAAGAGCAAAAAAGACCATCGTCATAGCTGGAAGGGGAAGAGACACCAAAACAGAAAGGAAATTGCTATATTCTGATTGTGTCATCATTTATCCACCCATTCCTTTGCTGGTGACTGTGTACACTGTAAATTTTCGCCACTATTGGAAATGCTATAATTAAGATTCTTATGCATGTATATTTACAGATTATACATGATGATTTTCTTACCACCAAATTATCTCAATACTTCTATATAATATATTTGTAGAAATCAGTGTTCTGTCATTTCTATGGCCTAAATGTTCAGGGGTGGGATTTATAAATATAAACTCATAAATCTTTATTAGCTTACTTCCAATAAATAGCAACCTATTCATATATATATATATATATGTATATTCATAAATATATATGTACATATATATTTTCAATATACAATATAAGTTATATATAAGTTACATTTCTACCAGAATACTTGAGTATACATTTTTCTGGAATCCTCACTGACAAATAAGACACATCCCAATGGATTGTGACCTTTGGTGTAAAGTGTCTGTCATAATCAAGGAAACTTATAGCAATTATGTGGTCTTCAAAATGATTCTGTGGTTCCCCCTATTCTATGATCTCCAGTTAGCAGATGAAGAGAAAGATGCTCACACAAGCGCATATACCTAGAAATTGACAGAGCTACCTTCAAACTCAGCCTGACTCTAGATTTCTTTCTCATCCTCCTTTTTAAAAAAATTTGCCAGAAGGCATGTGCACTCATCAGAGAGACAGAGAGAAAGGCAGAGAGATAAAGCAACTTTCCAATGGGGCATGATTTTGCTCTGCAGCCCCTTTTTCATTTCTCTATTCTGTTGAGCTTTGGGCTTACTTGCACATGTGCCCGGCATGTCTCTCAAGCTGGGGCAAAGGCTTATTTCACCATTGGGCTGGTCCTGCTCCTTCCCCTCACCCCCACTTTTTACTGTTTTCTTTGATACTGTTTTCATTCACAGACCTTTCTCAGTCCTTCTCACTAAGAACAGAACAAGCCTTTGGGGCTGGACTGATACCTGTGTTCCCTTGCACTTAGAGACCTGGCTGTATGCCTGTTGCTCTCCTTTTTCCCAGGTTCCAGGTTCCCTCAGTCCTGGATCTCTTCCCACCCTCAGGACACACAGAGTCTCAGCACATATTACACATTCCTCCAGCACAATGAGTCTGCTGGCAGACGCCCAGGAACACACAGTTACACATAAGGCTCCCCAGCTGCCTGGACCTTCTCCAGTCGCGGTCATAGGTAGCCGCAGAGACAAGCATAAACGCAGGTCCTGAGACGACCAAAGGCATGGTGGGTCGGGTGGGTGGAACCACAGGCATCCTGTCCAGACGGCAACCAGTGACCTCTGGTCAAGCTGCGCCAAGAAAAACGGAACAGAGTGAAAAGCAAAAGGGTCCTTTCACATCCCTGCCCTATCATCTTTTCCCTCAAAAATGCATTGCTGATATTCTGGAGTCTAAGATTGTTAGTTAATCACCAGATAACACTAGCAGTTACAGATATCACTTATTTTGAAAACCAACAAATAATAAGTTACAGGCACTGTGTAGTCATTATCTGTCAGTTTCAGGAAACCTTTGAAATGCAGGTTTTATGATTCCTAACTCAGAAATGTTAAGTAACTTACTCAGGATTTCATACTTCACAAGGGGCAAAATCAGCCTTGAGACTGGCTTCCCTGATGCTGGTGCTCAGGTCCTTCTGCTTTCACACATCGCTGCTATTATAATAACGACAGTATTTATGAGTAATATGACTTGGTCACAGTGTCAGGTAATTTGCATGAATTTTCCAGTCATCCTGATAGCAATCTAAACTTTATCACCTTTTCCCTCTACTATGATAAAAAAAAAATAACAACAACAACAAAAATAAAACTTAAAACAGGACTTATTTAAGTCTTTGACATCTAAGCAATTTGCTCAAAGTTTAGGAACCAGTAAGACAGAGATAGAATTTGAGATAAAATATTAGTGGCCCTGTAACCTCCTCTCTTGAATTTCTTGCATCTGTGTGCATATACAAGAAGAATTCAAAAAGTTCATAGAAAAATAGAATTAAAGTATGAATTTAGGAGCCAAAAGGTGCCCCCCAGCAATGAATTCAATGCCCTCAGGGCTGAATAGCATGGGAGATGGATTTGCATCTTAAGATTTCCTTGAATACTTTGGGCAGGCATGATCTGGGGTTTGCTAAAGGTGGGGGTGGATCGAGGTGTTAACACCCTATTGAAGGTAATGTCTCTCTCTTTCATTCATGGAAGAAACAAATACAATATAGTGTAAGAAATATGACTTTATTTTGGTACAAGAAAATTTGAAATCCAGGCCAGCAGGTGGTGTGTAGGTTAAGGTGACGTGGATCGACAGAGACATTACCTTCAACAGGTGTTAACACCCTGTTGAAGGTAATGTCTCTCTCTTTCATTCATGGAAGAAACAAATACAATATAGTGTAAGAAATATGACTTTATTTTGGTACAAGAAAATTTGAAATCCAGGCCAGCAGGTGGTGTGTAGGTTAAGGTGACTGAATTCCACATGGTTGACTGCACAGTTCAAGTCCCAGACCCAGCAGCTTAAAAATCACACCAGGCACATGTGAGTGCATGCCCAAAATCCCGAGAGGAGAATGGAGGAGAAAGGATTGTGACATGGCCAATTCCCAAAGGGGGGATTTCTTTTTACCTTTCTTCCTCTGTCTTCTCTCTCTAGTGAGCACCGTAAAAACCAAACTTAAAAAGCAATCTGAAACCCATACTGTTTTTTATAATATACAGTTTTTCATGAACTTTTTGAAGAGCTTTAGTATAGTCTCCTCCATTTCTGTGGACCTCTGGGGATAAATCTAGACATTTTTTCTAATAGCAGTTATAAAAAATTGTCTTTCTCAAGACTCAGGCAATATTTAAGGTGTAATAGAAAATTGAATTAGTAAATGAATTTTCAGAGAAATAAATATGATGTTTGCCTTCAGGGAACCAGGGCAAAGATTTATCTCTGAAGCTGTCAAGTCCGTGCTTGTTTCATTTTGTATACCCTCAAGATGACTGGATTAATGTTAGCATATAGATGTTAGTAAATACATATTTTTTATTTTTTATTTTTTGAGGGAGAGATTTTTGCTATAGGGCACGTGTGCTAGCCAGAGAGGGACAGAGAGACAGAGAGGAAGAGAGTAAGAAATCATGCACCTCCCTCCCCTGCCCCCAAGGAATGACCACGCCACAGTCCTTTCTCCTCCATTCTCCTCTTGGCATTTTGGGCACACACGCACATGCACGTGGTATGAGCTTTAAGTCACTGGGTCCGGGACTCGAATTGTGGTAGACTACATGGGTGTCCAGTGACCATTCCACCATCTGCCGGTCCCAATAAATACATATTTTAATAGGAAAAATTTTAAAAGAAATTTATTAATATACTTAAATTTTAAGGAATAACCTGTTTCTCTGTTCCTAGTCTCCAACTTATGTAATGATTATAGGCCTCTGTTTAGCAGAGCCAGTCAGAAATAAGAGCTAAGATAATGACCTCCAAGATCTAAACCTCCAGTTCCACTCCAAATCAATGACTTCCTAGAAATGGGGGAGGAGCTCATAAAGTACTTCTTGTTCTCTTCAGCTAGAAGCCTTAGAGCCAGGCCAAGCCAATAAAAGATGAATAGGGAAAACACATGCTGCTTACCACATAGCCCATGTAGAAGATCCACTTTCTAATTATGCATATTGAAGCACTGGGAATTTTAAGACTTCATGTGATGCTATGAGACTGATTAATACAGCATAGACATATATATACTCACATGAGTGTGCACCTATGTATATCCAAGCCACATGTCCCATTGGGAGGATGAATCCGTCATAGTTTTCCTTTTAGTGCTAATCATGTTCTTTATTTTCTGTATTCTGATTCTTTGACATCTGGGGCCTTGCTGACCCTGGAGGGACTGCCAACCTCAGAGAGAGCAAATTTCTGAAGATGGAAAACTACTTGCTGGTGAGCACACCTTTCAAATGCAAACCAAACAGTCCAGAGCCCAAATCTTCCACCACCTCCCTTATTGGGTTCTCACACTCTGTACACTTTGCCTGCCCTAATCACCTGAGGGCTAGGAACCAGTCAACTGAGAACAGCCTGTACACCCCAGAGCCCACTGAAATTATTTAAACCAACCTACCCTAATCCTGGTTATCCTTTTTTTTTGCCTATGGAAACTACAGTAAAAGCTTTTGTTCACAATTCTTCCTCTTCCTCTACTTCCTGGCCAACCCTGGTGCTTTGTTCTATGGCTTCTCATGGTATGATGTGAACCCATCCTCTTGGGATCTGTCACTATCTTTTCAATGGCAGTTATCTCCTAATTTTGTTGCCTTCAAAATTCCTTAATAATAATAAAACCAATATTAAATCATCTTTGAACACATTCAAGGACTGGTCTCATAAAAGAAGCATAGCATTTTCACTTTATGCAAGAATTTCCTCAAAGGCAAGGGAGAGCACTAAGTCTTACCTTCAGATGGTAAGATTATATAAGGAGAAACATGTCAATGGCCAGTCTCACTGAGGGAAGGAAAATGTGCAATAATGGCAAAAGTCACCTGCTATAGACAGTCTGAGTGTGAAGGCTCTTGAATTCAAGGTCATTGGTACTCGCTGTGGTATTTAGGACGACATTATTAATTTAGGTTTACAAGACCATAGGAAGTGACCACTTGGGGAACAGCAGGACTCCCCTATGGCTAACCATGGTTCAAGTCCTGGACATGGTGGCTTGTTTTCTCACTTTTGTCTCTCTCTCCCACCCCTTTTTCTCTGTGTCTCTCTCTGGTGAGCACTCTTGCTCTAAAGCAAACCAAAATGTAGTGATTATAAATAAAATTAAATAAATAATTCTTAAAAAAGGAACTAAACAGCTCAGCTTTCTTTGGGATAAGTAGTAATACAGTAAGCCTTTAAAGTAATTATGCCATTTCTATTGAAGATAATGTTTTGCCAATTTAGGAAACAATTTAATTTAAGTAGCCATGAATTACTAAGTATTTATTGTAAAGTTTAAAGAAACACGAATTCTTAGATGCAAATTAAAAGACTTAGTGACTACTATGCAATTATTGTCATTAACTGCTTCATCTAACTAGAATGCTCTCCAAAGTCAATCAAAAAAAAAAAAAAAGAAAGCACTTTTCCAATGAAGATTTCTTCTGTCCTTTGGGTAGATACCAAGGAATGGGATTGCTGGATCATATGGTAGATCTATTTGTAGATTTTTGAGGAATGTCCAAATTATTCTCCACAGTGGTTGGACCAATTTACATTCCCACCAGCAGTGTAAAAGAGATGGCAAAGTCATGGAACCAACCCAAATGCCCCCGTATGGAGGAATGGATTGAAAAACCATGGCACATATACTCTATGGAATACTACTCAGCCATAAAAAACAACAAAACCCTGGCTTTTGACAAAAAGTGGAAAAATGTGGAAGATTTACTGCTGAGTGAGGCAAGCCAGGCTATGAAGGAGAGACATTGTATGTCCCCACTTAACATATACCGAGTGTCTGCACTCTTTGACTGAAACTGATTGACTAACGGTTGTACAAACACAAGAGATGAGTGTGAATGTCAGATGAGGTATATGTGGAGGAGTGGGGCCTAACGAAGGACATTTGGAGAAAGGATATGGAGGCAGAGCATCGATGGGATGGGGAAGTGTGGTGTTATCGGTTGAAGATATTTTGATCAACAGGACTAGGGAGAAATGTTCACATATTGAAATGCTCACATTGTAAGCTAAACAATGCAATTGAATGTATATACAAAAATAAATAAATTAAATTAAAAAAAAAGAAAAAAAAAAGCCCTTCCCACTTTTGTTGAAATCAGGTCACCAGGACTTTGCTTTCTGAACAGATGAAATGTTGAAGGGTGTGGTCATTAAATCATGAGCTGTAGCATCTCCTGAACAAGGTATTGACTGGTGGTCCTACCACCTTCTTACGAAGTGACCTGGGGCAACATATGTAACCTTTATCAGCCTCAAGTTTCTTCTCTGAAAAATGAGGATAAAAATAGTGGTCATTCCAAAGCATTCTTGTTAGAATGAAATTAATATACATGCTTAACACATTGCATGCCTCAGTTGTTGGTACTGTAAATGTTGGAAATCAGTAGGTTTCACCAAAAAACTTGTGTGATACTTCAAATTAATGAGAAAATGAGAGCACCACATGTTTTCTTAATTACTTTTAAGGTACTTTCTTCTCATTTGGTATAAGACAAACCCTATATTGTTATTCTCTATTCAAGAGACTACCAGCTCAAGCAGAAAGATGTACTATCACCTGATGTATTCCAGCAAGAGAATTCAAAACTTCCCACGTGTTTAAAAACCTAAGCTCTTTTAAAATAGAAGTAAGTTTGTCTACCAACTCTTTCCTTCTTAATACTTCAAACTTCAAAGTTTAATGTAATTTCCTTCATACTGTTTATGAATTTAATTCCATTACTCAGGTCATTGAAAGCCAGTTTATTAAATAGTTGCATCTCACCCTCTACCTTTGGAATACTGTGAGCCAGTAAGTAGACAGTTTTTAAACAGACATGCACTTTGGTTTCCTCACATTTTCCTCCAAAGCCTTAGAAATTACGATTAGTGTCATTCAAGTCAGGAGACTTAGTCATATTTCTAAACCTAACGGATATGTCCTCGAATGGCAAAGGACAGAGGATAAGTCTTCAACAGCTGGGAGAGGTTTTGTGGATTTCATAGCGGTTGGGAACTACTAACCAGGAAATATTACACATGGCCTTTGGCAGGAACATATTATAAAATCCAGAGCCTTTTGTTATGGGCTGAGTAGAGTATTATTCATAATTGTTATTTGATTTGGTCTTCTTCCCGTCTTCTTTTTAACAGAAGGCCTTTCTGCCTTGAAAAATTATACCGTTTAAAGGTGCCCTATGTCTGTGATTATATGCTACATAACCTGGCAAATACTCTTCAAATAAAAGCCCATAAGGCCACTAAAATTTGTAGTAGCAGATGGCATTTTCACCCGCTAACAGAGCCAGTTTTTCATAGAGGTAAAAGAGGGATCCGCCCCCACTTGAGCAATGCCAGGAAATGTCTATCATTCCCGGAATATCTCATTCATTCAGCTGACTTCATTAATCCCTGGAGCATTCTGATAACTCCAGGAAAGCATCCAAACTCATCTCTGCCTGGGTCCCGCCGGGGTCACTAGTCCCATCTCATACCCCTTCTCCACCTACCAGCCCTAAACCCCAGCCATTTGTACCTCTAATGTCTCAGTTTGCAACAGCTGACAAGTATCCCCAAGCTGCTGATGACATATAATAATAGGTAAATTTAGTGATGTACTAATTTTGTTCTAAGCTGGTGAGCCTAGGGGAGCAGCAAGATGCTCAGTGGAATGAACTGACTGCCCAGCATCTGCTTTCCAATAGCATCCTCCATTTTTCAGTTGATTCCTACATGTTTTTTTTTTCAGAGGTTTTTCTATAGTGTGTATGCATTCACCAGAAAGAGAGAGAGAGACAGAGAGACAGAAAGCGAGAAATCACCCCCCAGGGGTGATGGCTATGTCACAATCCCTTCTCCTCCATTCTCCTCTCAGGATCTTGGGCACACATGAACATGCACCCAGTGTGAGTTTAAGCCACTGGGTCTGGGACTTGAACCTTGGTCAGCAACATGGGAGTTTATTAACATAGCCATTATGCCAACTGCTTGTCTTCCTTGCATGTGCTTTTTAATTCAGTGTATCACTTACTTATGGGGACAAAAATATTGTGCTGTAAACAATTACAGGTCTAGTGGAATGCTATAATAAACATTTCTTTCTGCTCCTATGTCTGTGGGGTTCAGAGAACTGAGGAGGAGTATTAGTTGAGTCCACCTTTGCTTAATGGTACATCCATATCCAGTAGAGGATCATCTGGGAGCTCTTTGGCTTTTGCCCAGGCTAGCTGATAAGTCTGGAGTTGATCTTAACCAGGACAAGACTAAGCAACTTACTTTTGCCCTACTGGTCCCTCCTCCTGCTGGTTAGTCCTACTAGGTTCTCATTGGAATGACAGAACTATAAGAACAACCAAATGCATCTGCATATATACTTTCTTTTTATTTATTTATTCATTTTTTACATTCAATCACTGTGTATCATTGCAACATACCAAATAAATTTTCCCATTATAACTATACCACATGTCAGTCCAGTCAAAAACATTACCATATATGATCAACAGATTTCTTTCCATGTTGGATCCCTTAACTGTTTTGCTTCTTTCTTTTTTCCCTTGATACTCTCCCTCTCACTTTGAAACTGTGTTTGCATCACACATGCCTATAACCCACCGGCCAAAATAAGCCTCATGTGGCCATGCCGAGTTAGAGTGAGAGGCACTACAAAGCTATATGGCGAGGGGCAAGGATTTAGGAAGGGCAAAGAATTAAGGTCATTTTTGTAATCAATACACTCTGCAAAAGAAATGGATTCTAGAATGGTGTCTCAGAAGTCCTCCCACTATTCCTCTTGAATTCTTGGAATAGATTATACTATCCACCATGACATTGCTCTAGTGGCTTTTTCTTTTATTGGAGAGGTGGTTTTTTTGTTTGTTTTTTGTTTGTTTGTTTTGTTTGTTTGTTTGTTTGTTTGTTTTTGCTATAAGGCACGTGCGCTTACCAGACAGACAGAGAGAGACAGAGAGAGACAGAGAGGCAGGAAGCGAGAAATCACTCCCCGGGGGGATGGCCTCTCTGCAATCCCTTCTCCTCTATTCTCCTCTCGGGATTTTGGGCACGCATGCACACGCGCCCGGCGTGAGTTTTAAGCCACCGGGTCTGGGATGCGAACTACGGTCGGCTCTAGTGGCTTTTATTCCTGACTCCATATTACCACTATTCCCCATGCAACACTGTGCTGGCGGCCCTGGAGGCACAGAGACGGGACAAATAAACAGTCTCTGATTTTAGGAAGAACTCCATTTATTAGGATAACAGATGCTTACGTAAGTATCAAATTGGGTAATACAAATAAAGACCATAACATTATGCTTAGTTCACTGTAACAATCATAGAAGATTGAGCCAAGATGTACCGCATCCCTCTAGTTTATCTTTGAGTTCACCTGTAGCTACACTAGGATAATTCTTGGTGTGCTAGGAGCTTCTGACCTCAGGTACTTGGAGTTCTCTGCTTCTCATACATCCAGGGCAACCTGTACCACAAGTGAGAAACCTGGAAGTGCCAGGGCTTTAATGTCTCAAGGGAACATCTTCTGCCAATGATGCAAGAGTCAGTGGATCAATATCCTAGCTTCCTATCCCTCACTGTGATCAATAGTGGTATTCCTCAGAGTTCCTCAGTGAAAGCCTAGCAGTGGGACCTGCAGTAAATCCCTCATGGATACACTCCTTGTTCTTCTACCTTCCATCTCACTTGAGCTTTTAGGGTCATCTCCCATATCAATCACCTACTGCTACATCCTTATCACAGGGTTTACTTCTGGAGAAATTCCAAACTAAGACGGGGGGGGGTGTGGTGGTGATGTTACTTAGCAATAGTTACTATGAATCCCAATATGCAAAAGTAGAGAAATTCTTGGAAAGCATAAAATAGAAAGGGTGCCAAATCATTCCCTTTACCTCCCTAAACTCTAGAGACCAACACTATTGATCTGTAAGCTTCACATATCCAAATAAATAAAACTACTGAATGGTCCCTACAGTTCTGTTATTTGACAAGATGAGCAAGGAAGGGAGGTGGAGGAGAGGCACAAGAAACCTCCTTTGTCAATAACAGCCTAGGTAACAGCATTTGTGCTATGATTCGAAGTACCTATGCATCAATGCCTGTAATTCCTCAACAGTAATTAATTTTGGGGGGAATCATTGTCACAACTCTGTGTTTCTTGTCAAGTTTAACTACAGACAAAACAAGTAGCAATGTAGGCTAGTGGAACATGTATTTATAAAGACAGAAAGGCCTAGAGTCAAATATTGGCTCTGCTCATCACCAGCCCTATGACTTTTAGCAAGCCAGTGTCTCACTTCCCTTATCTGCGAGATGAGAAGAGTAACCTTTATTCTACAAGATTGATTTGATGATTAAATAAAATAGCAACCATTAACCTCCAGGCACTGTACCTTACATACAATAGCTATTTGTTAGATCTTACCTACTATTAAATTTAGTAAGAAAAACTTGAGTTTGAATTTCAGTCCTTCCACTGGATAACTAGATAGCCTTAGAGCAAAATATGATGGTGATTAATAGCTCAAGCTTAAGATTTGTAAGAGATGGATTTGCATGTAAACACATTTACTATCATGTGCAAGTTATGTGACTTCAGACCAGTTTTTAAACTTCTCTGGAACTTGGTTATTAGCTGTCTCATCTTCTGTGTAAATGGAAACATTGACATACCATAATTTATCTATCCTACAATGTATTTTTATATATCAATATCTCCATTAAAGAGAATTTTTCATGATTAATTTTTGTTATAGTTTAATTAATAGTATTTTTTTTCTTTCTTAATGATACATGGAAGAATTATGTATCTGTAATCAATGTTGTCTTAGATATATTGAAATATTTTCCTTGATATAGAAGGTTGTATACATTAAAAGAAATAATACCATAAAATGTTAGCTTTTAATAAACACTAAATAAAATTAAACTAGTAGTTTGCTTTAACAAGAACACAGGGAGGCGGCAGGTAGAAGATAATGGGATTAAGAAACTAGTTCAAGATCCTGCAGGGAATCCAGCCCAAGATACCTATGCCTTGGCTGCTGGTCAGAGCTACATGTCTACATGTCTTTGAACTTTGTCCTGCTGAGAATATGGAACACACATACACACACACACATACTTAACTTGGTGGGTTTGTTGACTGCCCTCTTATAATGTAACTACTTTGGAACCTCACACCGTTTCCTCAGAAACTCTGCAAAGGAAGATGGAGATAAGAAATTTCCAAAAAGAACTAGATCATAGGTACACTGAGGGTTTTCCATGCACAGAAAAGAGAAATAGCATCTCTCAGTGAAAAGATGTCAGCCTGGGGAGAAAATACTTCAAATACTAGATTGGCTGTAGGATGTTGAGCTAGATTTGTGCTCGCTAATTCCTGCTACAGTTAAAGAGATGGTGCTACCCACTTTGCAAAGGTTTTGTTATGATTAGAGAAAAAACATGCTAAGCTCTTAGCACAAATTTATACCAACTAGCTTTCTCCAATAATTTGAGGGACTGTCATCTTTTTTATTTATTCTGTTTTTGTTTCTCAGTGACTGAGTTCTTGAAATAATTTACGGTTTCTCCCTGGCAATTGTGAAGATTATTCTGAGGTTATTTTTCTCTTTTTATGACTTCTATTAGTCTTCTCTAGCTGGGATCAACTTATAATAAATTCATGTATTTTAAGGAAGCTGCTTAAAACACTCTTGCAACAAGTCAAAATATAAATCAGTCAATCAATTCAGTACCATCATTAAGAGAGATCCAGAACTTTTTTATATAAACAATTATCAAAAAGACTCAGAAAAGAGAACCAGCAGTTAACGTAATGGCTATGTCGCTGGACTCCCACGTAGTCGACCACGGTTCGCGTCCCGGACCCGGTGGCTTAAAACTCACGCCGGGCGCGTGTGCGTGTGTGCCCAAGATCCCGAGAGGAGAATGGAGGAGAAGGGATTGCAGCGTGACCATCCCCCCTGGGGGGTGATTTCTCGCTTTCTGTCTCTATGTCTCTCTCTGTCTGTCTGGCAAGCGCACACGCCCTACAGTGAAAATCTCTCAAAAAAAAAAAAAAAAGACTCAGAAAAGAAGTTGACTGGAACACTGTTGGTAGAAGATATATGGGCCAGCTCATAGTCTAGTGATTATAGGAGCAGGATCCCATATGGCCAACCGTGGTTGGAATTTTGGTTCCAGTGGCTTGAAAAACATGCTGGGAAGGTGTGTGAGCATGCAAAATTTCACAGGCTAGAGAAATGGGGGAGCAGGGATTGTGGTGTGATCATACCCCACTGGAGTTTTTTTTTAATCTCTCTCTCCCTCTCTCTCTGTCTCTCTCTGGCAAGCATACACAGCCTCTGGCAAATACAAAAACACCAAGAAGATATCTTGTCACTGAGCACTGAATTAATCCATTGTTTTTAAATTTTTGAACATTGCAGTTATATATAAAAGTTAATTATCACATATAACTGTACTCAGATAGTGGAGCTTGGTTATGTATATGCTTTACTTCCTGAAAATCCAAGGGAATAAACTTTGGAGCACCTAAGGGAGCTGTTCTTTCCTCCATCAATGGGTCTCTTGCCTCATTCCTCATTCCCTTGAGCCTTTTCCATCCTGAAGTCTAATCTTTCTTCAGACAGCTTTGGATTCTGGACAACTGTCCAGAGCATTTCAGTCTTCTGAGGGTACCTGGTTTCAAACCACATCACATAAAGAAAAGGCCTTCCATGTAGGAGGAGGACCCCAGGCCCCACCTGGAGTTTTAGATTTCCATTTTGCTTCATCCCAGCTTTTCCTAGTCTTATGGGTTTCCTTATTTCCCTTGGGCAGATAGGATCTTGAAGCCACAGCCTTTATTCAGCAGTCTAGTGTAGTAATCGAGACCCTAGGGTCAGGAACTAAAGGGCCTGGGTCACTTATTGGCAATGTCACTTACTAGGTTATGATATGACATCTGGCAACTTATTTTACTTGTCTGAGTCTCAGTTCTATGTTCATAAAATGGAGTTTGTAATTGTCTTTACATTAAAAGAATGTTGCAAAATTAAACAGGTTAAACCATGTGTACCACATAAGCAAGCACTCAATAAATGTCGGTGATTTTTTATTAATATTCACATTTTATTATGTTTTCACTTTTTGTGCTCCGGCAGTTCTGAGACTTCCTAGCAAAAGGAGATAGCACCGAATCCCTCCCATCTTGAACATAGTCTATGAGTTGTGAACATGATGAGAATTCTGTATTTCTATATTACGATTGGAGTCACATGTTTGTAGACAAGAACAGGAGGGAAAGGGTGGGCCATCCCTCCCATCCTGACCAAAAAACTATGGAAACATTATGGAGTGTCTAACTGGATGTGCTATGGTCTGCTCTTGATAGCATGGAAACTGAAAAAGATACTTAACGCCATTGTTTTTAACCTTGTACAAGCTTTTGATGCTTAAATGACATAATGTTAACAACGTCCGTAGAACAAGAGTTGAGACTTTTCATGGGTCTTCATGTCTCCCTATTGCTACAGTTATTGGGATGTTCAGGGCATAAGAAACATTAAGCTTTACTTTACAATCTTATTTTTTCCTTAAAAAAGGAATGGAGGAGAAAGGATTGCAGTGTGGTCATCCTCCTTAGGGGGTGCTTTTTTTTTACTTTCCCTCTTTCTCTCATTCTCTGTCGCTCTCTCGTGAGCACACATGACCTCTGGTAAAACTTAACAATACCAACAATAAAAGTACAATATAGAAAATACATGAGGCAGTAATGCAGTCATTTATTATTATTATCAGCTATTACATAGCATATCGTACATAAATGTATGTGCTGCCCTTTCATACATATGTGCTTTAGCAGAGCAGTGTGCTTGTGTACAGCAGCATCGTGACAGACACGTGAGTAGGTATTGGATGACAATGGTGAGGTGGCTACATGACTAAGCAGTAGGAGCCTTTCAGCTCCTGTGGGACCTTCATTTACGTATGGTTCGTCGTTGACAGATACGTCTTTATGCAGCGCATGACTGTATACTATCTCATTTTAACTTCAAAACAACCCTACCTCAAAGGAGTCATTTTTTCAAGCCTCCTCTGCCCCATATGACAAGTTTGACTCATTAGCGCAGCATGAGATAGAAAGAGATGTTCTAGATTTTCCAAAATCCCACAGCAGAGCAGAACATAAATAAAAAATGCACAGACTCTGAGGCCTCCACAGCAAATGGAAAATCACTGTTTCCCATGGCCTTGGCCTGCCAATGAGTATGTTACTGTGGCCGGCCTGCCAGGTCCTGTTTCAGTGGTATGTCCTCCAGGCCCCCTCCCTGCCCCCATAAAAGCATGACTTACTCAGGATCTAGCATTTATTCCTTTATGTATCAATTGCAGTCTATAACTAAAGGAGAGGTCTTTCAATCAAGAGGCTGACAGAAGTTTCCAGCCCTTGTATCTACAATTTCATGTTATTTATTTTCTTTCTGGTAAGATATTTTGCTGGAAAATATCCCTGGCACAGGATGTTAGCAGGTTATATCTAAGCCCCTCCATCCCAATGCTAGCAGTGAGGGCTTATGTGTATCGATAAGATTCACCTTCTCAAGGAAACTCAAAGATCATCTAAGTTCCTCTAAGAGTTCCTTATAGCAGCAAAGCCATTGTAGGTAAGTGTGCATCCCTCCAGCTCATGGCACTTCATCTATGTCACTCTGGAACCTTGTAAACTAGAAAATGCCTTCCTTTTCTGACCTGGGCCTCTGGTGCCAGAGCTGGAACCTTCCTGAATAAGGCTGTTCTCTCCACGAGGCCACATCCTCGTTCAGTCTGGATTTATAGTCCTTGTACAGAATGAAAAGCGAAGACATGGGTCTCAGCCTTGCATTACCACTTTCTGAGTCAGCATCTTCTGGTTAGTTCATCTTCAAACACTTCTACCTAGTTAGCAGACCACGGAAGGGGATTGGCAAGAGGTCTTGAAACCCTGCTGGTCACACCACTGCATCTATGATTTCTCATATGGTGGAAAGAACTCACTCTCACCAAGCACCCACCAATACAGGCATTTAATTGAATTCCTACAACCCTTTGAGATAATAGTACATAAGCTTTTTTAGACATAAGAAATTAAAGTGACCTAGAGGTCACTTGGCTAGTTAAACTTGAAGCTAAGAATGGTCCCAAGGCATTCTGAGTCACAGTTCTATATTCTTCCTGCTACATCTTATGGACTTGACTCATTCACTTGCACTCAATCATTCTTTTATGAATTCATCCAACAAACCCTTTTTGAGGGTCTATTATGTGCTCCATATGGTGCTGAGCACTGAGATGCAGCAGTGAGCAAGACCCATCGAGTCCTCTCAGAGGTTACATGATACTTGGGGCAGGCATATAGCACACAAAGTGGTCTATGGCTTACTGAGACTGTGCAGTATTAAACGCTTGTAAACACACAATGTTTGTGAACGTGGGTGGAGTCTTGGGACAATTATCTGAATAAATAAGGCCTGAGAGATGAGCAGAGTAAATGAGATAATGATGAGCAGTGTGGGGAAAAAGGAAACCCTGGCCGACAGGAAAAAGTTCCAGATGTGCAAAGGCCCTGGGGCATAAAAAGGCCTGTGTTGTTCAAGGAGCTAGGAGTTTAATTTGATTGGAGTGTCTCCTGTTTCTCTAAACCACATCAATTTCATAATAGATGTTAGCCAATAGGCACCTTGAGTAATGAGAAAAAAAAGGCAGGGATTCAGGTCAGATGTCTGTTTCGCAAATGGGAATGTGTGTTTGTGTGGAGTGCATAGAGACGTGCATAGCATCCAAAAGCAGAGGCACAAAGACTTTATACTCATACTTCATGCTCAAGTCACTGGAAAGGAGATGAAAATAAAGGTATACCCCCATCCTCCGCCCCATCTGTTGTCATTATTTTAGCCACTTTGGTGGCCTAACTATTGTTCTTTAACACCAGAACTACTGGCATTTAAAGGTTATTGTTTTTGTAATACATATCAGGGGTCCTACCAGATGTTTCTTCCTCAAGCTTGAGAAGCAAGCTAACCATTCTCCCTGAATTATTTTGAAGTCTTCCAATATGGATTTATCGTTATCTCTTGGGTCCCAGGAAAACAGTAAAAGCACTATATTTTACTTACATTAACCCAAAAGTCCATTCAAGAAGGAAACCAGTAGGGAAAGAAATGAACATTGATTGAGTACCTATGATATCACAGTCACATTTTACGTAATACTGTAAGGCAGAGGTAATAATCACATTTTCAGATAAGACAAATGAGAACTGAAAAATTATACTATTTTTTCATAATAATGCACAATGAAAAACAAGAGCAAAGACTGGCAAAGCATTTAAAGCTTACTGCCTTATTCAATCCTTACAACGATCATGTGATACAGGTAGCCAAATCTTACCACTGAGGGAAACTAAAGCTACTGTGGGTGAGGAAGGATGTGATTCAGGAACTAATATTAGAGGTTCTCTTACATGCTGAGCATGGTGCCAAGTCTTTGCACGCTTGTTTATAATCAGACTTCTAACAAGCTCATGTGAAAGAGATGCAGGCATCAACAGGGAGCTTGGAGGTTCAGACCCTTTTTATTTATTTATTTATCTGTAGTTTCTAATCCTTAAATGGGAGTGAGAAAGGTTGTCACATTAACTTCCTGTAATAAAGATGAATAAGGAAGGCTAATGTGTTATCGCCCCACCTGCCTCCTGTACTCAGTACTCATACCAGCTACTATGCCTGGTTTCTGTCCCCTGCCAGCTCTCTCCTTATTGCCTGAAACCCTGACAAAAAGTGGTAAGCTGCTTTTCAATGGAAATGCCAGCTTTCACTCCTGACTCCAGCACATTGGGGAGATGAACCTCCTGTCCTTTTTAAGGAAACTTCATTCAGGGTAAACTCCAATCAGAGGTTAGAAATGGGGCAGTGGGAGCTTTAGAGTAAAAGATGCTTTTGTCAGGGGAAATCTGTTAAAGCCAGAGTTTTGTTTTTTTTTTCATTTTTTATTTCATTTTCTTTTTTACGTTCATTCACATTATTTAGCTTAAAAAATGAATATTTCAACAGGTGAACATTTCTCCCTAGTACAGTTGATAAAATTATAAAATATCTTCAACAAATAATGCCACATTTCTTTGTCCCATTAATGCTTTGCCTCCCTATTTTTCTTCTAAATGTCTTTCCTCAGACCCTCCTCTTTCACACACACTATATCTGGTATTTACATATATGTACTGTGTTTCTATATCCTTTAGTCAATGAGTTTCAGTCATAGAGTGTGGACACTCGGTACATAGTAAGTAAGTGGAGACATACAATGCCTGTCCTTCATGGCTTAATTTACTCAGCAGTAAATCTGCCATATTCATCCACTTCCTGTCAAAAGCCAGGGTTTTGTTTTGTTTTGTTTTGTTTTGTTTTGTTTTATGCCTGAATAGTATTCTATAGAGTATATGTGCCACAGTTTTTCTATCCATTCATCTGGTATTTGGGTTGTTTTCATGACTTAGCAATTGTGAATAGTGCCACAATAAACATTGATGTGCAAGCATTTTTCTGATTAAGTATTCTTCTGTCCTTTGAGAAGATATCGAGGAGTGGGATTGCTGGATCATATGGTAGTTCTATTTGTAGATTTTTGAGGAAATCTCCAAATTGTTCTCCACAGTGGCTGGGCCAATTTACACCAGAAGTGTAAGAGAGTTCCCCTTTCACCACACCTCCGCCAGCACTTATCATTTTTGTTTTTTTTAATCTTAGTCAGTCTGACTGGGGTTATATGGTGTCTCATTGTTGTTTTGATCTGCATTTCCCTTGCAATGAGGGATGTTGTGCATTTTTTCATATGTCTTTTAGCTACTCATATGTCATCTTTAGAGAGTGGTTTTTCAACTCATTCTCCCATCTTTTAATAGAATTGATTGTCTTTTTTGGAACAGCTGCTTGAGTTCCTTGTGAATTCTGGTTATCAGTCCCTTATCTGACACATAGTTTACAAAAATATTTTCCCATTCTAAGGGCTGTCGATTCACACTAATTACTATGTCTTGCCATGCAGCAATTTCTTAGTCTGATGTAATTCCACTTGTCTATTTTGGGGATTATTGACTGTTCTTTCCCT
>NW_006160026.1:1497729-1502938 GCF_000334495.1 Tupaia belangeri chinensis | reverse complement strand
TGTGCCAGTACCATGCTGTTTTGATTACCATAGCTTTGTAGTATTTTTTGGGTCAGGGAGTGAAATTTTGCCCACTCCACTCTTCTTGTGCAGAATTGCTTTGGCAATGCGGGGTCTTTTATGATTCCAGACAAACTTTATGATTGTCTTTTCTAGATATGTGAAGAATATGTCTGGTACTTTGATTGGCATTTCATTAAATATGTAGATTAATTTGGATAGAATTGCTATTTTGATTATATTAATTCTTCCAATCCAGGAACATGGGATATCCTTCCACTTTTTTGTGTCATTTTCAATTTCATTTTTTATCTTCTCATAGTTTTCTTTGTGGAGGTATTTAATGTCTGGTTAGATTTATCCCTAACTTTCTTATATATATTTTTTTTTTTCTTTTGAGAGCTTTCTCGCTATAGGGCACGTGCGCTTGCCAGACAGACAGAGAGAGACAGAGAGACAGAAAGCGAGAAATCACTCCCCGGGGGGGATGGTCACGCCGCAATCCCTTCTCCTCTCTTCTCTTCTCGGGATCTTGGACACGCATGCACACACGCCTGGCGTGAGTTTTAAGCCACCAGGTTTGGGACGCGAACTGCGGTCAACTATGTGGGAGTCCAGTGACATAGCCATTACACTAACTGCTGGTTCCCCTTTCTTATATTTTTTGTGGCTATGGCAAATGGAATTGCTTTTTCCAGTTCTATCTCAGTCTGCCTGTTGTTTGTATATAGAAATGCTATAGATTTCTGGATGTTAATTTTTTATCCTGCAACTTTACTGTATTCATGTATTACTTCCAGATTTTTTTTCATGGAAACCATTGGGTCTTCTATGTATACAATCACATCATCTGAAAACAGACAGAGTTTCATCTCTTCTTTTCCTATTTGAATGCCTTTTATTTTTTCACCTTTTCTGATTGCATTGGCGAGGACTTCCAGTACTATATTGAAAAGTAGTGGAGAAAGTGGGCGTCCTTGTCTTGTACCCATTTTTAGTGGAAAAGCTTTCAGCTTTTCTCCATTGAGGATGAGTTTTGTTATTTTTGACAGAAAGTCTAATTAGCCTTTAACTCTTTAACCACAATGTCATCTTAAAGTACAGAGAGGAAATTAACCACCAGCACTCAGAGCCACATGGAAGAAATTAAAATAATGTCCTTTTTGCTAATTCTCTTTCAAAGCACCATAGTAAATATGCATTATATTTAACAAGCACATTCCCCTGCAGCTAAGCATGGGTTTCAGTGAAAATAAATACTCTCTAATGTGTCTTGGAATGCTACCATAGAATCACAAACATAAAATCCTATGCTCTCAACCCTATCAGAATGAAATGCCTAATGACAAGAATAGGGATCAATAAATAGAGTCTGAGGGTTGATTTGTTATCTAGGATTTATAGTAATTCACCTTTGCTTGCAAAATGGAAGTTGGATTCGGCGTGAAGATCACTTCTTAAGTTTGGCTCTTTTCTAGTCTTGATGCCTGGTTATACACAGAAGGAGGTTGCGGGGAGGGTGTTTCCTAAGATGTAAAGAAACCAGCATATGACAATGATGAATGCCCTGCCTTCGACTGTTATGGATTGTACATTTGAATTTTGTAATATGACAACACACATTTAGTTCATTATGTTAAGATATTTCATTATACAGATGCTTTATTCATATGTGTATTTATCATATAGTTCATTCACACATGTAAATTAATATACAATGTATACATGAATATGTATATATTCATATACGTAAATGTATGCTAGGTATAAATATATACAGGTAAATAAATAAATACATATAAAAATATATAGAAATATATCTTCATATAAATATGAGAAATAATAAAAAATATTATGGAAATAGGTATGAAAAAAGAATGCGTGGATTTCAAAATTTTTTACACTCCAATAATTCTATTAATTCTTTTTTATTTATTTATTATCACATACACTCACAAACATGTAGATACTCACTCATTCACATGCAAACACACACACACACACACACACAGGGTCTTCTGGGTGCCATGCCTTGTTAAACTGTTTTATTTTTTACTTTCACCTTGCACTCTGTAAACGTTGGATATATTAGTCTTCAAGAATATCTGATTTTGTTTGGATGGTGGGTCGTTTTTAGCAGACCAGCCAGAGTGCCTGAGATGCTCCCTTCCCTACCTCTTTGCCTAATCTATCTATTGAGCTTTCCTTATATTAGACTGTTGACAAAGAGTATCTATAGTATCTTCTTTAATAATTACAACCACCCAATTAGGCAGTTAGGAGCTACATAACACTTTCTTTTTCTTCTTTTTTTGTTTTTGTTTTTTTTTTGGAGAGGTTTTCACTATAGGGCGCGTGCGCTCGCCAGACAGACAGAGTGAGACAGAGAGACAGAAAGCAAGAAATCACCCCCCAGGGGGGATGGTCACACCACAATCCCTTCTCCTCCATTCTCCTCTCAGGATCTTGGGCACGCACGCACACACGCCCAGCGCATAACACTTTCTTTAGACATGTTGTGAAACATAAAAGTTATGCAAATATATATAATTATGATGTCTTTATCTCCCATTATCCCCCATATATTTATGAAAGTATTACATTATCCCTCCATAATGCTCATAATTAAAAAAATTAAAAACCAGGTAAGCAAACTGCTCATATCTTAGAACTGCTCATTGGCAATGCTAGGATTCAAAATCAGTTCTGTGTCACTCTGAGGTTCATGTTATATTCTAGAGTTTCTTAAGCTGAGACAGTTTCAATCCATGAATTGATCAAAGAAATTCAATTAAATGGGTTTCAACCAGCATCAATAATAACGAAAACAGAATAGAAGAAAAAATATAAGCATTCACAGCACATAGAAAGGGTAAGTATGGATTTGCAAACTTGTCTAAGTAGGCATGTGTGCTTGGAATGGCTATGTGAAATAGACTATACTATAGGTCTTAATCATTAAAAGTTTTAAAACTATAACCTGGTTATATACAGCCAGGGTCAGTCCAATAGGTCAGCACCAAAGCTTTACTGGAACCCTTAACCAGGGTAAATTGCTTGCATGTGTGTTCCCTAGTGTTCCCTAAGCACAGTGAACATTCCTATCTTATAACCCTAATCAAATTGCTCTTTGGTTTCCTCCTTAGAGGGTGTCTATATATATATATGTGGCCTCCTTTTTTCTGTGCCTTTCATCTCTACCTCTCCATGCCTAGTGCAATGGGAAATAGTGAACACAAACAAGCAACTATTGCTTTGGACTTGGTGGAATGAAAAGTGGTTTACTTAAGAGTTGATTCCTCCAGTTTTTGCACCTACCAGATTTTGCTCTTTTTTAGTCTAGCCTAAGATCATTTTACTCTTTCATAGCAGCTCTTGCAAGAACAGGCTAAAAGAGGAAGAACAAGAAGAGAGAGAGTGAGGACAAAAGAGGGGGGAAAAAACAGCATGCAAAATTACTAATTCAGGTAAGACTCCAAAAACAAGAAAAATTTAGCACTATTTATGAAATGTAAGTTTTTATGTAAAGGATTCAAGATGTACGTTATCCTAATGATCACACGCCCACAAAGGGTCAAAAGCCAATAATTACAAGTGGGGTATAATTGGCTATATCCAGAGGAAGAAGACTTCATATACAAGTCAGGGAAGAGAACATCAGAGAAGAAAACATGAGAACTTTCCACCCCCTCTTCCTGAGCCAGCACACAGAGCCAGGCCAAACATTGCCTCCTGAGGCTAGTGAGGGTTTAATTATACTTTTTTGGCTGTTTATGTTATTTTATTGCTCTCCATTTTCACATGCCTTGGCGGAAGAGAAGCGGAAATGCTGAGCCCCAAGGATTTGTTCTCATGATGAGGAAGCCACAGCAGACCTGATAGAGCCAGAAACTCCTTGGACCATATTTTCCCTCACTTTGTAGTTGGAGGAGCATGCTTGAGTGACAGGGCACATCTTTTCAGATAAACAACAAGTTCTTAATTTGGAATCTGTGTTGAACAACTAGAGTTGGAAAACGAAGTTAATTCACTTAGTTGCTGACATAACCCTCATAAATTAGTGGTACACACTTCTCAAAGGAAGTCACTTTATGGGGTCTTCTACTGTATATTTTTCTACTATTGTTATTACTCTATTGTCTTATTTATTGTTATTTTTTAAGGACCTCTTATCCTGCTCTCCAAGGGTAGACCTACCAGCCTTGTTGAACTTAGAGGGTAATAGAAAAAGTACATGGAGGTCACACTAGAGGTAGGGGTTGGAGCTGGGGTAGATCCATGACTGTGAAATATGATCAGAAGCAGAGACACTGACACTTTGAAATTTGTAGCTACATATTTAGAGAAAATTGAATAAAATATCAGGTAACAAATATGCAGAAAACATTCCCATTAGAGTCTTGAATACTTCATTAACTTAGCCTAATATACTGGTCTAAATTAAACCATTTCTTCAATAAGAAAAATATATTGGTCTCAATTAAACTTCTGGTGATATTGAGAAAATAAGTGTGTTAGAGCATACCTTTTTTTCCCTCTCTCCCATTGCAATGGGTCCTTACAACTCTCCTTCATTTCATCTTGACCATTATTTTCTTGGTTTACCCTTTATTACCTACTCTTACAAGCCTTTTAAAAGCAGAATTTTCTCTGACTGATGGCAGAAGGAGAGGTCAGAAAGATTTAACCATGGAAAGGATTCTACATACCATTTCTGGTGTTAAAAATGGAAGGACCATGTACAAGGATTAGATATAGCATCCAGAAACTGGGACCTCCAGATAACAGCCAACAAAGAGGATCTCAGTCCTATAACTACAAGAAACTGAATTCTGCTAATAGTAAGAATATGCTTAGAAGAAGCACCCAAAGTTCTTTCAGGTAGCAGCTAGCTAATACCTTGATTTTAGTCTTGTGAGATTCTAAACAGAGAATCCACCTTTGCAATTCCAAACTCCACTCAGTAAATTGCTAAGTTTGTAGTAATTTATTACATGGTCATAGATAACCAATGCATTAGCACATAGGAATTTCTGCATGGTAATTTCTTCTTCCAGGAACAGGAAGATTCCAGTTAATTAAAATGTACCATTTAGCCAAAATACATGATCACTGCATAACTAAGGAAATGTTAAATAAAAAAAAAAAGTTTACTAACTTGATGTGCTTACTCTTCGCCTCCTTTCTCCTTTTTTTTTTTTTTTTTTTT
>NW_006160026.1:1490410-1497679 GCF_000334495.1 Tupaia belangeri chinensis | reverse complement strand
AAAATGCCCCCCCCAGTAGGATATGGTCCCATCACAAGCCCCTTTCTCCTTTTTTTTTTTTTTTTTTGAGAGAGAGAGAGAGATTTTTGCTATAGGGTGCATGTGCTCACCAGAGAGACAGAGAAACAGAAAGCAAGAGGTGACCCCCGAGAGGGGGGGGATGGCCATGCCACAATCCCTTCTCCTTCATTCTCCTCTTGGAATTTTGTGCATGCACACACATGTGCCCAGTGTGAGGTTTAATCCAGCAGGTCTGGGACTTGAACTGTGTTTGACTACATGGGAGTCCAGCAATGTAACCATTATGCCATCTTCTGTTCCTAGAATACTTACATTTCTTAAAACTAAAGACAAATGCCACCTGTTAAGTACCTAACCAGGTCTGGGACTCAAAGCGGAAGTCTCTACTCTCCACTGTATCAGTAAGGCTTGCTACCAGCTTTACAGATCTAGAAGTTAGGGTTTTTTTTTGTATTGAACTGATCGTCCATCCAATCAAAGGAATATCATACAACTCTTATAATAATGGTTTACAGTCCAAACAACCACCTAGAAAATGCCCAAGATATAGATATAATTTTTTTTAAAGAATTATTTGTTTAATTTTATTTATCATTATTATTGTTATTATTATTGTTTAATTTGATGAGCCAGAGAGTGAGAAAGCAAGCTGTCAGGTTCAGGATTCAAACCATGGTCAGCCATGTGTGAGTTCTACACTTTAACCACCATGCCACCTGCCAACTCCAACATAGTGTTAATTTTAAAAGAGGTATAGGGGCCGGCAATTGGCATGGTGGTTAAAGGTGCTGGACTCCCACATGGCCGACCACGGTTCAAGTCTTGGACCTGGTGGCTTGCTTTCTCACTTCCTCTCTCTCTCTCTCTCTCTCTCTCTCTCTCTGATACACCAGTCTCTCTCTCTCTCTGTCTCTCTCTGATAAAACTGAAACTGGAAAATAATAATGATAATAATAATAAATAAAGTTAAAATAAAATAATTCTTTAAAAAAAAGAGGTATAGAATTTGAACTAAACATAAAAATGTTAGGAAGGAAACTAGAAGTGATATATAAACATGGTAATAGCTGTGCTCATATTAGACATTGAATGTTATTTTTTTCTCAAATTTAGTCAAATACAGTTCCTTGCTTTTGTGATACATAGGGAGAGGATAGAAGATATAAAGATAAAATAGATTTCAGTTACAACCTACCCTGTGACCATAGATATACTCCTACCATCTTAGGGCTTAATTTCTCATTTGCAAGATGAGGTAGTAGTCTGAAAGCCCTCCTTATTTGCATTTTCCTGGGATGAGCTCTCATTCTATAGATAATTTCAGCATCTTTAGAATTACATGTTAGCTTGCTGATTCTAAATTAATTCTACATGACATTAAGTACTCTATGTTTCGGGAGAAGGTTGTGGACATGTTTCCTCATTGCTTGTAAGAGTGTAGCATAAAATAATTAAGGTGTTTCCGAGAAACACTCAAGTTGAGCCTGCCATATTCATCAATAGTCTTTAAAGCCTTTGCTGAACAAGTTGTAAGTGGTTGAGCTACAGCATGTCCCTGATTGTGTTGTGTTGTCATTGTCACAGACTGTGTCCACAGCTCTACTACACACACAACATCCACATGCTGATGTCTATTGGAAGTTGGTGATAGAACAATTATACCATGGAATGATCTTTAGAAAATGTAGATCAGATCTCTTTATATGTATGTATCCTGCTTGTGTGCTCCTTATCACCTAGAGGCTACCCACCAAGAAATGCGATCGCCAGTTTTTCTCTTATGAACTTAGGCCCTACTAGCTAGTGATGAAAAAGGTAAAACGAATTTCCCCAAATTCCTCAAATTGCCATATGTTGTCAAACCTCTGTATTATTCATCTAGTGCTGATTCAGCATAGACAGCCTTTCACATTTCTGAACTGGAGAACTTCCACTTTTTAATAAAGAGGCAGAATATAAAGCAGACAATCGAACTTACTATTGTATGCTTGATGAAAGTTCACCTGGTCTTTACACCCTTTCCTGTTCCATACTTCTCTCCACCTCTCTAATGTCTGCCCTCTAGCTGTGCGGAAGGATTCCCTGCTTTGCACCTTTATTCTAGCATTTTCTTGCTGAACTTCTTTTGCCCATTTCTTCCACTCTACTGGGAGCTTATTGAGAGAATAGAGATTGTTTTTCTCTGTTTTCCCATTTCTAGATATAGTGAAAAACAAATACTAGTCACTAAAGAATATGTTTTCAGAAGTATATATGTACATATATATTTATCAACTCCTTTTTTAAAAAAATATAATTTCTTATTGACATTTAACGGCTGTATACCTCATACAGATGACATAAGCACATAATATGTTTTCTCAAAGCTTGCATGAAGTGAATGATAATCAAATCAAGGATAATATGCAGATCTTTTTCAACAAAGAACCTTACATTCTTGCCTCTGTTAGGGCCTTTTTATCCTGATTCCTTCTCACCACTCTCCCTAACCCTCTCTCCTCCCTTATAGTCTCTGATACCTACATTTGTCCTCTATATGATTATGTCTTTTTCTTTCTTTTTTTAAAATTTTTTTGGATATTTTTGCTTTAGAGCATGTGCACTCACCAGAGAGACAGAGAAAAACAGAGAGACAGAAATCAAGACTCCGCTCCTCTGGGGGAGGATGGCCACACTGCAATCCCTTCTCCTCCATTCTCTTCTTGGGATTTTGGGGATGCATGCACATACACTTGGTATGAGTGTTATAAGCTGCTGGGTCTAGGACTCAAACTGGTCAGTCACGTGGGAGTCCAGTGATGTAAGCTCTTCACCATCTGCTAGTCTCATGTATTTCAATTTCTGCCATAGAGTGCAGACATTCAGTTTCTAATGAGCAGTGACATACAGTGTTTGTCTTTCTTAGTCTGGTTTCTTTCACTAAACATTAACACTTCTATATGTATCCACTTTGTATCAAATGACAGAGTCTCATTGTACTTTATGGTTCAGTAGTATTCCACAGCATATATATGCCATATTTTTTTAAGGAATCACTTAATGTTGATTCCATGTCTTAACTTGTGCATAATGCTGCAGTAAAGATAAATATGCACGTGTCTTTGTTATGAGTATTTTCCTACCTTTTGGGTAAATACTAACTAGTAGAATAACTGGGTCTTATGGTAGTTCTATTTAAAAATTTTTGAGAAACCTCCATATTATTTCTACAATGCTATACTGACTTATGATTCCATCAACAGTGCACAAAGTTTCCTTTTCATCACAGCCTGGCCATTGCTGTTTTTTATTTTTTCAATTATAGCCATGTTTACTGGAATTTACCAATACCTCATTGTGATTTTGATTTGCATTTTCTCTATGATAAGAGACATTGAACTTTTTTCATATGCGTTTTGGCCATTTGTATGTGATTAAATGTTAAATATATTTATGCATATACACACACACTCATGTGAGGTATATGTTTATGTGTGTATACCTGTCTGTGTGTGTGTGTGTATGATCTAAAATAAAGCAAACAAAATAAAATAACTAAAAAGCATCTGTAAGTTGAGCACGGTAGCACACACCTGTAATCCCAGCTACTGTGAATGCTGCAGAAGAATGATTATGAATTCAAGAACAGCCTGGGCAATACAGTGAAATTCCATGTCTGGAAACAAACAAATAAATAAATATATAAATAAAAATTTTAAAAGCATCTGTAAAAACAGATATCTGAAACACTAAATACACTAAAAATTTATTCAATTAATATCATACATAGTCCAAAGCTTATTAGCTGACTTTCTACCCAAGAAAGAACAAGGAGGATCTGGGTGAAGCGCTGGTTTTAGAACAATATTCTGCTTATTTGGCTTTTGCAAGAAGGCTCAAATCCAAGTGGATAATCATGACTTCTCATGGTGTGTAATGATTTTCCCACCCCCCAGCATTCACCAGTCCACACTGAAATCACTCTTAGCCATTGTGATCTCCTCACTATTTAATGAACTTAGGGGAAAAGCCTTTCATGTCATGGTTAAGTCTCATCTTCATCTTCTCCTCATCCAAGGTTTGAACAAGAAAACAGGCGTGGCTAGCGTTCAGATGCCTGTGAACTCTGTGTGCTGTGATGGTGGCGAGGTCCACCGAAACTGCTTTCTTAGAGCCCCTCTTCTCCTGCAGACCAAATCAGTCCATCACCAGGCAGAGACGAGAGAAACAGTGCTGGAAGCCAGATTCAGCTCCCAAATCATTAACAAGACCAAAAATAAAATAAAATAAAAACATAGAAAGAAAATGCACGGGGTTTTGGCCTTTACCGCTAACTCCTCAAAGTAGATTAGGAGCAGAATTATTTCACTTGAATGGAAGATAAGTAAGATCCTTCTCTTGACAGCAAGCCTGAAATGAAACCCTGGACAGTGGAAATACTCTCTCCTCACTAAAAGTGTAGCAATAAAGGGAAGATAAGGATGCTAAACTTTGTGTGCTCTGAGGGGAAGAAAAAGCAGTATTGTTTTGTGATTATTGGTTTCATTTAAATTTTGTTTTAAATATGTTACACCAGAAGCATGAATGAGCACATGTTCTCAACGCTTCTTCGTTCATGAAGACATATTTATTTATTTAAATATCTACTTGTTTCAAAAGATATTTGAGGAGGCTTAGACGATGTCTCCAGAAATATGATACTGAAAATAAATGAATAAATAGGGCAAAGGAGACATGAACAAGGGCAAAAACTAAATGAAGATAGAAAAATAAAATAAGTCCTGGAACTAGACATAGGATTCATAGACAAAATTGATGCCTTATGGTTGCAAACACTTCAAAAACAGTGTCTTTGAATCTGAGTTTCCTAGCGGTCAATAGAAACAGGCAAATCGTGTAAGTGTGCAAACTGCAACTCTTATTAGATAAAAGTAAGTCAATCACCCAGCAGAACTTCAGCTTTTATAGATATGGGAAGTTGAGAGAAACCTCTCTCTCACGAAGGTGACTATACACCTGAGCCAGTCCTACAGTTCTACCTTCATCATAATCAGTGGATTCGGGTCTTTCTTGTAACACTCCTATCAGGACCAAGAAAAAGCAAGACACTAGAATATGTCTCCTTAAGTAGTTTACTGTGACAGTTTTTGGTGCTTTTATAAATCTATATATACTGTTGGCATCACTATCCTATACCGTTTAGTTAAAATAAGAAAAAAGCAATGGAGAAATAAGCATTTATTTTTTTCATTTACTCACTCATTAGAAAAATGATTAGGAATGTCTTTCCTGTGGTTCAAAATGCTATACAAGTAAATTATTTCTACTGACTTCACTCTTTCTCAAATTCAGTTATTAAGAGAATGTAAGGACTATGATCAAATTTGGAAACCACCATTTTGCAATATCTAATATGTAATGATTAAACTAGATAACTCTCAAAACCTCTTCTAATTTGAATACTCTATGATGTTGAATCTTAAAAAAAAAATTAAAAAAAATGAAAAAGAGAAAAAAGTGGGCAAAAAACTGAAGGTCGAATTAAAGGGATTTCCTTGGGTGGTTTTGTAATTTATGCAGTATAGACACAGAAAAATCCACTATTTTTAATCAGTCATCTTTGCAAATTTTCACATTGTTTTGCCTCCGAAACAAAAATTGTGAGAGCCAATGGAAAGATATAAGCCTCTGGAGTCACTTTATTGAACTTAATTTTCAACTAGAATTCCACCATTTCAACAACCTCAACCTCATAACCTTGGTTAATTTATTAAAATCTCCATGGGTTACAATAATGTATACCTTGAGACTAAAGAACAATAAGACCACTCAGTAATTAATATAATGACAATCAATACATGTTTATTTCCTTCTTCCCACAGATTTATTGTTATTGTAGTTTACTCATTTATTTCATCCATGAAAGAGAGAAGCAGAGAGGGAGAGGGAGACCTTCCAACAGGGTCCTCGTGCTCTTATCCATCCCTACCCTCAGCCAGCCAGAATCACAGGTGCACACAGACACCCAGCTTACACATGGAGACCTTGGGACGTGAACACAGGACCCTTCCATGTGGTTTCAGCATTGCAGAGTGTTGTGCTACCATGTCTGCCCGGTTTTATTCCAACTAACATAATGGATATACATTTAAGAACTGTTTAAATGCATACTCTAAAGTTCCTTATGAAAGGACTTAGAGAAGGTAAAGTTAAGAATACCTATAAACAAAGGGAAATCTGTGTTTTTTTTTTTTTTCACAGCAAAGGCCATCATCTTAGCTTTTAGCTTCTTGTACACATTAATTCTTCTAACAGTTTCCTGAGTAAGAAATACACCATAGAGACATTTTGACCTGAGAACTATCATTTTCAGCAGAACAAAGGTGTTTATGTGCTGTATTATTTTGGCATTTGATGCTGGGAGCAAAGTTTGAAAACTCTTAATATACATGAATATCTTAACTTCATTTAGCAGCATCTCCTTTGAAAAGGTAAACTTGATATGCTTCTAAATTTCCTGCTATTGGGTCTAGTTACGATGGCATCCCTGGATGGAACACATTTAAAACCTACTCTGGAGGAGTGGAAAAAATAGGTTCAAAGTCCTTTGTCTTCATCCTTCCTTTCTTTCTCCTCTTCTCAGACAAAACTATTTGCCAATGAAAAACACTTTGAGGATATTCTTGCTTAAAAGGATATATAAACAAGAAAAAGTTAAAGCTGTAAGGAAAAAAAATCTACCTTATTAGATATCAAAGACTCCTACATTAAAGCAATTGCCTTTACTAACACCTATGAAATTAGTGCAGTTGTAATATTTTAGCAGAGAGTAGTATCCTACCATACTGAACTTGTACATTGCTTATGCCATTGAAAGTTGTAAAACTCCTTAGGTAAGCAGTAGGACAATGGTTATCACAAGCCAAGAAGACATTAATTTCTTTTGACCCAATATTTATGAATCTAGGAATTACTTCTATTTTTTTTTGCAGTATGCCAACTGTGTATCTTTGTCAGACACTTGAACCACAAAGTTCAATAAAGTAAAAATTACTTGAAAAAGTTTAGAGTCTAGTGAAGAATTTTTTTTTTTTTTTTTTTTGGAGAGGTTTTTTTGCTACAGGGCGCATGTGCTCACCAGACAGATAGAGAGAGACAGAGAGACAGAAAGCGAGAAATCACCCCCCAGGGGGGATGGTCACGCCGCAATCCCTTCTCCTCCATTCTCCTCATGGGATCTTGGGCATGCATGCACACGCACCCGGCATG
>NW_006160026.1:1486489-1488825 GCF_000334495.1 Tupaia belangeri chinensis | reverse complement strand
CCTCATGGGATCTTGGGCACGCACGCACACGCACCCGGCATGAGTTTTAAGCCACCGGGTCCGGGACACGAACCGCAGTCAACTACGTGGGAGTCCAGCAACATAGCCATTACGCTAACTACTGGTTCCCGTGAAGAAATTTGTTTTAAAGAAACAATGTAGCTGAACTAAATGGCATACACACAAGATTTTTGCTATAGTGCTCGATCTAAGAGTAAAAATACATTATGCCTACCAAACATCAAAACATAGAAAGCTTAATTGAACCCTTCAGTTTCACAGAGAACAAAATATACAAATATTAAACATAATAAATATGGTCACTATACAAGGCCTATGTATTAGCATGAAAATATTAAGCAACATTTATAATTTTTTAATTTTATTTATGATTGTGTGCACATATACACATGTGCACATGCACACACATAATGTGAGAGAGAGAGAGAAAGGATCCCCCTCTACAGGGTCTCATCACACTGTGATCTCCTTCCCCGGCCCTCTAGTTTATCAGGACTTTAGGTCCCTACACACACCACGCATATTTTCACTTGCGCCTATGGTCTGCCATGTCCAGTATGGCGCCAGCTGTGCCACTGAGGCTGGGCCTAAGCTGTATGTTATACATAGTATGATTTCATGCACATAAAATATATTTGAATAGAACAAAATAAGGGACTATGAAAAAATGAAAGCTCTATTTTTCATGTAGTGGTAGATTTTTTTAAAAAAATTCCGTATAATCTTACAAGTTATAATATTTAAAGGTAATAATAATTTTAACTATAAAAAGTAATGAACAAAATCTCACGTTTTATATAATATTTCCTGATCAAGGAAATATATGAAATTGACATGTTACATGAGGATTTAGAATTTCCCTTCTTTGCCTATAATTTTGTCCTATCTGCAAAATACTGTTGGTTCTTTCAGGGGCTTAGTTTTATAAATGTTTAAAAGCGCTTTCTGAAATCAAAGCTAAATGAAGTTCAAGGGCATGCAGAGGAATAGAACATAAACTCTAGGCAAGTTCCTTCATTTCTCTAAGTTTCCACATCTGGAAAATGAAGATTATTCTGTCCACTTGACTTTTAAAATGTTTTTTAAACAGTAACCGCTTGCTGGGACCAGCAGTTAGCATAATGGCTATGTCGCTGGACTCCCACGTAGTCGACCGCAGTTCATGTCCCGGACCGGGTGGCTTAAAACTCACGCCGGGCGCGTGTTCATGCATGCCCAAGATTCCAATAGGAGAATGGAGGAGAAGGGATTGCGGTGTGACCATCCCCCCTGGGGGGTGATTTCTCATTTTCTGTCTCTCTGTCTGTCTCTGTCTGTCTGGCGAGCACACGCGCCCTATAGAGAAAACCTCTCAAAAAAAAAAAAAAAAAGTAACCCCTTGCCAAATGCAGATTAGTATTTTGAAGTCTTTGGGGCACTGGAACAAGAAATCTGAAATCTCAACAGCGTATTCATATCAATGATTTTCTGTCCCACTATTCCTTCACAAAGGAACCACAGATGTGCAGGATTAGGACTTGGACAGAATGTGAATTTAGTGAAGGCACTGAAAAAGTGAGATGCATGCTTGGTAAAGTATATAAAACCATGATAGGAACTTCTGGCTACATAAAATCTATAGTTTCTCCGGCTGACAAAAGAAAAACTATAAAAGAGATGAAGATTACACTGAACAGTATTAATATACTTTCATTTAAAATTATAAGCTCATTTTTTCCGATTGTTTGAATGCCTTTAGGGATAGGACAATGCCTTTATTTATCATTTAATATACACTTTGCAACACATTCTTTGCCACAAAGAAGCCTTCCATTAAATATCTATTTTTTAAAAGTGAAAGAAAGGGGGCTGGCAGGTGACATGGCAGTTAAATGCACTGAACTCCCACATGACCAACCACAGTTTGAGTCCCAGACCTGGTGGCTTGCTTTCTCACTTGGTCTTTTTACTCTATTTCTTTCTCTCTCTCTTGCTCTGTTCCTCTCTGATCAAATTGAAATAAATAAAGTTAAATAAAATAATTCTTTTAAAAAGTGAAGGAAAGAAGGAAGGAAGGGAAGGACAAAGGGTTAAAGGAGGGAGAAAAGTGAGTGAACAGAAAGAAAGAAGGAAGGGAGAGAGTAAGAATAAGAAGGATGAAGAAAATCAGCCTTGAAAAGAGGCAAAAGTGGTGTTTTCTTGGATCTGATGTACACAAGAAAGGAAGAAGCACTTCATTAGGTCATGGCGTGCAGGAGAGGGAAACTGAAACAGCATATCTGGCCACAGACTTAGCAGATGCTGCAGGCTGGGTGGTCAATATTATACTGTAGGGA
>NW_006160026.1:1466074-1486019 GCF_000334495.1 Tupaia belangeri chinensis | reverse complement strand
AAAGCTTCAAAGAAAAATGATCTAAATTCTGGGGGTTCCTGAATTAGAAGGCAGGGACATTCATAAAATTGTTTTTAAAACTGTAAGAAGATATGTAAGTGAGAGGGTTTATCATTGAAATCTTTTCAGAGTGTGAAATGAATTCCGTCTTTATAACCAGGAAACCAGTCTGGACTCCTCTTATCTACACTCAATGGAATGGTTACACACTTCATTTCCAAATCCCTCTCAATTTACTTTCACTTTTTTTAAAAAAGTTATTTCATGAGAGAGCATGCAAGGGAGTGGCAACTCCAAAAGAATCTTCACTCCACAATCTATTCTCAGTCTTAGCCAACCATGAGCGTGTGAGTACCTTACATACTACATGAGGTTCTGGGATGTGGAACTAGGATCTTTCCCATATGGGTCCAGTAGTATTATTGCTGCCCCACTGCTTGGCCCTAGTCTCTCAATTTACTTTCTAAGATAAAGTCTTTACTCAACTGAAACCCTCCAAGATGTGGCTTAAAACATACTTATTTGATAAGTTTCCACTCCTGAACAGCAAAAAACCCTCACCCTTTAACCACCTCCTGAACTTTTCACCATCTTGAAAAGACCAACTTTCATCATCTGTAATTTGAAGAGAAATGCTCTACCTGAATGCCAACCCCTGACCTCCTTCATTGAACATCCAGTGAACTCTTTATCCTTCATCAATACCAACTTCTACCTTCATGTCCTCTGAAAGTTATTTTCCTCAAAAATAACTCACTATCCTCTTAGTATTCAGATATTTACTAAATATATAGATACGCTTTTGAATAAATAAATAGAATGATGAATGGATAAAGAAATAAAGCAAAGGATGGAACTTACATTTTGTGAAATCAAAACTTTGGCCATTTTAAAATGGTATATAATAACTTTATTAAAAGCAGTAACATAGAAAGCCTAAGTTTTTATTTCTTATATTTTTGGTTTGGAGGTTACATGAACTGCAATGAGAAACAAACTTTGAATGTAACTAATTACTCAGCGATGCATAAAGCTAGAACACATCCATCTTGACAATTCTGATCCTAAATATATCTCTAATAGATTCAGCTTATTATTATTTCTGGTTCTTCTTGCATTTGCATCACTAAAACACAATACTTTAGAAACTTTGACAACTTATACTTTCGTTAAAGAAGGAATGGCCACCTTTGCTCTGTGTTTGCCAAACTATCTCATGTTCAGATTTGTCAACACAATTTTGGGACTGAGTCCTTCGCATAGTGGTTAAGCACTGTGTGTGGAAAGTCAGATCCACAAGGAAAACTGTGGTTCGAATCTCAGCTTGGTGTCTTGCATGTGTGTGTGCATGGCTAAAATCCTGGTGAAATAGGAAAATGGAAGAAAAATGATATAGTGTGACCTCGCCCCAGTGGGGGTGTTTTTGTCCTATGGTAATAAAAACAACAACATAGGGACCAGCAGTTAGTGTAATGGCTATGTCACTGGACTCCCATGTATTCGACCACGGTTCATGTCCCAGACCCAGTGGCTTAAAATTCACACTGGGCGCATGTGCGTGCATGCCCATGATCCTGAGAGGAGAATGGAGGAGAAGGAATTATGGCGTGGCCATCCCCCCCTGGGGAGTGATTTCTTGCTTTCTGTCTCTCTGTCTCTCTGTCTGGCGAGCGCATGCGCCCTATATCAAAAAAAAAAAAAAAATCCTCTCCAAAAAACAACAACAACAACAATGTAGCCACCATTTAGATCTGTGGATTCTGGATTCAAGGAGTCTGGGTTTGAGTCATGACCATATACTATGCGACGTCAGTGGCATTGGGCAGATTATATTACCTATCTACAGTCTCAATATTCTTTTCTGTAAAAGGAAGAAAACAATAGTACCTGCTTAATAGGGTCTCCTGTCCTACCTTCTTTTTCTTGTCTGTCCTTTCTTTCTTAAATAAGAGACCTGTGTGTCAGATACTGTGTTCACTTTTTCTATACAGCAATTCTGTTGGGAGTAAAGATGAGCCTCCCAAAAACACTTCTTTGGCATATTTCAGAGGCTGCAGACACAAGATTAGTTCTGAAAGCTAAACTTTCATTTAAAAAAATGACATTAGTAAATCATTGGAAGCAAGGATGCTTTCACTGTAGCATCCCTTTGTCTGCCTAGGAAAAATCATTAGAAGAAGATTAGAGGACTGACACCTGGCCCAGAAAAAAAAGGTCATCTTGAACCTTCTTTCCTTGAACTTCTCTAGCTTGAGGCCAAGATTCTGTCTGTTCTTTTTTGTATGGAATAAAACCTTTGAGTGTCTATTTTGTATAGGTCCTACTTATACACATGCATGATTTAATAAATTATTACTTGCCTTTTTTCTTGGTAAGCTAGTTTCTAAATTATTTTATATATTAAAAATTATTCCTTCAAAGGAAATTGAGAACATTTGAAACTTTCATGCAGTTCATTTATCCTGACCGGTATCCTTGTGAAGTAGTGAGAAATCTTTGGGTGATACTTAGTACAGTGACTAGCCCATAAGGAGCACTCCTTGGGTAATGACTACTGTTAATTTTAATCGATTCTTCCGAATCTACACTAGAAATCACGAGGGAGCTGTCTGGAATCTTTTTTATTCCACCTACTTATTTCAAAGATGAAAAGATAGCAGAGGACAAATGAAGTTCTCTTGGCAGACCATAGGCTGGGATCTTCATCATCCGATGTGGGTTTAGCTCTATTTCTTTCTTCTTTTTTTGTTCAGAGAAATATTTTTGCTACAAGGTGTGTCCACTTGCTGAAGAGACATTGAGACAGAAAGTGAGAAATCACCTCCAGGGAGATGGTCACACTGCAATCCCTTTTCCTCCTGGAATTTTGGGCATGCATGCATGCACATGTACCCAGTGTTAGTTTAAGTCGCTGGGTCCTGGACTCAAATTGCAGTCGACTGTGTGAGAGTACAGTGACGTAACTATTATGCCATCTGCTGGTCCCTCTATTTCTAATATACACTAAACCATGACAGGAAAACAGGACAAATAGGAAATATACAGATATACAGGAAGGAGTTTATTGGGGGAATTAGTTCATGCAATTATAGCAGCTAAGAAAAATCACATCAGGTCATCTGCAAGCTGGACATTCTGGGACTCTTGTAGAGTGGCTCAGTCCAAGTCTGAAGGCCTCAAAGGCAGGAAAGCTGATGCTATAACTTACACTCCTGGGCCAAAATCCTGAGGCCTAGGGGTAGGGAGTAAGGTTGAATTAATATGAGTCATGGAGTTCAAAGGCAGGTGAGCTTTGAGTTCTAATGTCCAAACAACAGTGCTCTCCTGCTCTCTCAAAAGAGACTCATCTGCCTCCAGTATTTGTTCTCACAGACCCTTGTTGGTTGGATCATATCTGTCCACACTGAGGGTGGGTCTTCCTCACCTAGTCTTGGGATTCACGTGCTCATCTTTTTTGGAAACAGTCTCAGAGGATATTATTTTACCAGGATTTATCAGGATTCTAGATTTCCTTATCCCAGTCAAGCTGATATCCAAAACTGACCATCACACATACTTTCTTGGTCTATAGATATAAAGAGATGGAACTGCTCAGGAGAGTCTCCCTGTTAAGAGTATATGTGGAGAGTATAAAAAACATACAGAATGAAGGGATATTTTGTTATACCTACTAAAAAGTATGGTTATGGGGAGTTAGGTACTTTTGGTAAATACTGCAGCTCTTCTTTAGCCTACCATGCACATACTTTCTAAAATATATTTTTAAATTACCAAAAACTATTAATACAATCTATATAAATTCTAGGGGCCAGCAGGTGGTGTGGTGGTTGAGGCTCTAGACTCCCACATGGCTCACCAAGGTTTGAGTCCCAGACCTGGTGGCTTGCTTTCTCACGTTCCGTCTCTCTCATGCTCTCTGCCTATCCTGGAATTTTAAAATAATAATAATAAATAAAATTTTTCTATCATCAAATTTTAAAATAATAATAATAAATAAAATTAAATAATTCTTTTAAAAATCTATATGAATTCTAATACTGAAATGAACTCTTTGAGTAAGTTGCATTGCTAACAGAAATACCTGATTCTGGGTGATTCTATAAGGAAGATAGAGGTTTATTTACAAACTTATGACCCTAGTGGCTGGAAAGTCAAAAGTGCTAGGTCTACTACACAGCTCTTTCAAGAAGTAACTCCTTCTCACGAGAGTTGAAACCACTAGGTCTTGCAAGACATCAGTTCTTGAGACTGTTGCCTCTGTGGTACAATCACCATGAATCAATCACTGCCCACTAGGCCTTGCCCTGGTACACCATGAAGGAATTAAGTTTCCACTTAATATCTCTGCAATATAAATAACACAATCAAGTCCCAACACATAAGTTTCTGGGGGACATATTCAAACCATAGCAGGGAGATAGATATCTCATTACAAAAAGCTCGTAATGGATTTTTAGAAAATTGCTGCCGTGATATTTGCAACTTTAAATATTCTCATGTTATTTAATTCTGCTTATTTACCATTTCCATGGAAATTGGAGGGATATAGAAATTAAGAGTTTCCAGTCTCATGACTTTGCATTAATTGATTGCCTCTTTTCCCCAGTCATATGCTGCATTTTTTCAGTAGGTTGGGTTTTATCTTACAAATAAGAGTAGTGACAATCTCTTGCTAAAACCAGCAGCTTGCTTCAGTAGTGACAAGTTTATCACAGACTGCAGTAGAACCATGTGAATACGTAAGACCTGTGGGTAAAACTTGCCATGTGATATATTCTGGGACAATGACTTTTACCAAGTAGAAATGTCACACTTGTTTCTATAACTTTGCACAGGCTCTATAATCCATGAATCATGTTACACTGAATTACTTTTAGGGAAAATAACTTGGAAAAGAGCATATGTTTTGAAAGTTGTTAAAAAGAAACTGTTGACGTAAATATGTACAGAAGAAGATGAACATATGGAAATTTTCACGGTGAATTTTCCTCTAGAGTAAATGAAAAGGAATGTCAAACCACAAAGAATCTTTTTTCCTGAGCTTCAGCGAGTGATAGCAGAAGTCTTAAAAAAGCACTTAATAGAATCATATCTGGGGATGGTTGAATCCTAAAGAGGTGTAGCATCCTATCCTCAGTTTGAAATGCTTTGACTTTCTCTTTGACAAAGTAAATAAGACTTGCCTCCTTTGAGGTGCAGTGAAACTATTTTGTCTTTCATTTAATGGTTAAAGATGAGCATTGTCCTCTCACCTCCCCATCTATGGAGATACTGCTCACTCCCAGGACCCAGGCAATGGGATTCCTACCTACAGGTTTTTCTGTAGGCCTCTTCTATATTTGGCTTCACTGTTTCCTATATCCTAAAGTACTAAATGTTTGCAACACACAATTTTACACTTACTCAAAAACTGCCCTCCATTATGCTTGGATTACATTCTACCAGATTACCAGATCCTTAAAGGCAGATGAAATGCTACTTTCTTAGTGTCCAACTAACTCTTGGGCCGTCTGTGGAAGCTTAACCAGCTTATGAGTGGAATGATTTAACTGTCACCTCCTCAGTCAAGGACAGAGACTTGTTAGGCAAAATTAAAAGAACTGCCATTTATTGAGACCCTGCTATCAGAATTACGATAGATGGCATTTTAAAAAATCTATATTATGCATTTCTAACAACATCATTAATGTTGTGTCTACAAAAGAAATTGATGCTCAGAGCTGAAGTAGGGAGATCACAACATGGCAATGACCTGTCTAAAAATAAATAAATGAGGGAAGTGGAATTTGAGTTAGATTTGGTAAAATGAGGGAAATTTTGATAAGTGAGAATAGGGCCAAAAGATGTTCCAGGAAGACAGAAAACAAAAACAAATATGAAGGGATAAAAAAAGCAGTAAGTATTTTCAGGGAAATCAAGGAGTCAGACGTGGTTAGAGCACAGAGCTTGGTCATTGGCCGAGATCTGTTTCAGTCTGGGAAAGAAGAAACAAAGATTGCGCTAATATTAGCCCTTGTAGTGAGTTTCTGGATGACTTATATTTGAGGGCAGATAATTCCTTTTTATGGGGTTCTGTCCTGTGCATTGTAGGATGCTTCACACTGGTATTTGCTCACTGAATTCCAGTAGCACCCCTGCTCATATATGACAATAAAAAAGGCCTAGACACTGCCAAATGTCCCCTAGGGAGAAAATAATTCTCAGCTGAGAGCCCCTGTATTGTAGTTTATTTCTTCTACTCATTTCTTCTATCCCCCTAACTCTAGCATTACTATAACCATGTACCTGATCAGCAACATTAGGGAATTATATAGGTTATCTCTAAATTCCTGCCAATTCCACCAAAGTAGTGCTCTCTTGACTTTGAGACAAAAATGAGCTACTAGGATATCAGATAGTTAGTTAGGACCTGCTGTATCAAATTCTGAGCATATTAGGTAGCGGTGCTTCAAAGAAAAGAGAACGGGCTTTGAAGCCAGTAGACACTGGGTTGATCAAATCCCGTTATTTAGTAGCTGTGTTTTGTCCTGAAAAAGGCTTCTTCCCTGTAGATAAGCAATAGATAATATCTCCACCTCTAGGAGCTTGAAGAGGCTTAACAAAGAGTAGAAAGTGTCACCCAAACATGCATTTCTTTCATTTCACATTTTGTGTCTCAGAAAACTATGTTTCAAAGTATGGAGCTATGGCATGCTGAGTCCTTCGAACTGAAAGAGATTGGGAGACCTCAGAAGCAGCCTCGGAAGCAGGGTCTCTCTTGACCTTCCTGCTGTCATTTCTCTCACTCCTCTTTCCCCCTGAAGCTCGTCGTGGAAACCAGAATTCCTTTTCTCCAAAGTGGAACATAGAAACTAGATCTCTCCCCCAAAGCAACTCACAAAACCTAGAAAGGTCACCTTGTCCCTTCTTCCTCTTTCCTTGAAGACCTTCGTTCCAGAGAGGGCCTGCTTCCTATCTGGGAGGAAGAAGTGCTGTACAGAGAGGCCAAGGAGAATTTGAACACAGTTTTGGCTTGGTTTCCTTCTCTAGTCTACTAGTATTAGATCTTACCCTTTTACCAAATCATATTTCTACACATCTGACCAGTCTTCATGGAAACTAAGTATAAAACAGTTTTCCCTGGGTGTTTGGGTATTTCATCAGTCTCTCATGTCACACAAAACTTGGATTAAATACATTCGTTGTATTTTTCTCTTGTTATAAGATCGCTAGTCATGACTCTTACAACAGGTATAAAAATATAGTGTCTTTTCTGTCTCTCACAAAGTAACTAGTTGTTGGGTGGATTCTGGAAGTTTTGGTGTTTAGTAGCCATGGGTAGTCTCTGCCTATGAAGAAGAATCTAACTTTCCATGCCCTGCAACCAGGAAAGGGAAAACCCTGTCTAGGGGCCAAATTCATCCTGTTGCTCGTTTTCATATGGCCCTCATTAGGAATGATGTTCACATTGAAAAAAAAAATTTTTTTTTAGTTGAAAGAAGAAAAATATTTCATGACATGAATATTATATGGAATTCATGTTTCAACATCCAGAAATAAAGCTTTACTGAAATATAGCCACATCCATTCATTTACTTATTGTCTGTGGCATATTTGTGCTACTACAGCAGAGTCAAGTAGTTGCAACACAGACCATATGGCTTCCAGGGTGGAAAATATTTTCCCTCTGGCTCTTCACATGAGTTTGCAGATCCTGCCTACAATGATCTTTACTCCCTTCCTTCCTGTCTTGTTAAAGCCCAGGGCATTCATGCTGCCTCTTGGTTAACCACACAACTCTGTTTTTTCCAACTTCCATGATCACCTACAAGCAATGGAATTAACTTTCCTCAGCCCCATATCATCTCCCCAAATCTTTCATTGTTTCATCTGGGCAAGCTAAATGAAGCAATCCATATCAATAAGAATGGCTGATTGGCTAAGCATGTAACTTGTAGTATTTTCCTCATTTGCAAAAGAACATATGTTCACCATTCACAGCAAAGAGATTCAGGTGGCAACGCAATGCAAGAGAGTCATTGCCAGGACCTGTGCTCCTGCATCGCTCTGAGAGCTTTACATCAATCAACTCATCGATTTTCCTTTTTGCAACTCTGTGAGGTGGGTCAAATTCTTACTCTTGTTTTTTACAGAGAAGGAAACTTGGCACAGAGAGGTTAAATAACTTCCTATGAACTTCAAAGCAGTAATGGGCATAGTCAATTTCAAACCCAGGCAGCCTGGCACCAGAATTTGGGCACATCTTAAACAGTGTGCGCACTGCCTATTATCATGTGATAGCAAAGAACATGGGCTGTGGAGTCAGATAGCATTTTCCTTTCGTGAGTATGACTGGGCAAGCTACTAAACCTCTATTACTTCAGTTTCTCCATCTGTTAAATCATACTATTATCAGTATCTGACTTATATGGCTCTTATGTGTAACAAAGGGAGTAAAACTTGTGTAAGGCTAAGCATGATGCCTAGAGCATGAAGAGAACATACCTCATCATTGTTGTCTTTTATTCTTATAATTTAGTTTTGCTGAGAAAGTCATCTTTGGTAGCATGGAAGGCAATATGAAATCACGTTTGAAAATAATCTTCCTAGGTGTCCTTTTATTCTCTCTTCAGAGAAAACCGGTTCTGCTCACTCATAAAACCACCTCTGACAACATGTACATGTGTATAAAGTGCGCATATGTCACCTGATCTAGAAGGCAAAAAGGGATCCTCCAGTCCTGCTTTGAGCTGTAGCTGCTCCTGAGCGCAATCGCTTTCTTTTGTGGTTTTGGATCTATGTACACATCACAGCCACAGGCACGCAGGCATATATTTTTAGATCACTCTTTGAAAAGAGAGCATCCAAATTTTTAAAAATAAACTTGTGCTGAGCTAAAGCTGGAACCAATGAGTGTGTGTGTGTGTGTGGGGGGGTGAATAACCCAGAACCACTCCTGCCTTGTCCTTGTCTTCACTGTTAACAATAAAGTCTTCTCTCTCAACCCTGATTTCAGCTGATGCTCTCACTTTCTATCCTCGAATGAAGAGTGCAGATCTCAGCAACTGACGAGTGTGGAGTTTGATGTTAAATATAAATTTCCAACGACTCCTGGAAATTTGGCTTCTGCCAAATGTTCTTCAAAATGTTTAGGAGGGCCTGCATATTTCAAGGGCTCCCTCAGGAAACCTCAAGTGAAATCAGGCTTCTCACAGAAGAGACACTTCAGGCTATGAGCTAGGGTGCTTGGCTAGAGGGTTAAAGCCAGTCAACACAATGCAGGGACTCCTTAAAAGACACCGGGTAAACCTCCACTTCCCATTCTTCTTCACAGTGTCCAAACAGCCTAAAAGATGCTTTCACAGCTGACAATGTCACTATGGCAACTCAATATTGATCCTTCGTTATGGTAATATCAGTAGATCTTTCTGGGGATTGGAGAGTGTGAATAGATATCCACTCTCTGGATGGAAGAGGAGGGTGTTTTTTTTGTTTGTTTGTTTTGTTTTGTTTTTATCATCAGTATTATTTCTCTCAAGCTTCAAAAGCCATATCCAAAGCTCTGGAAGAATGCTTAATCTGATAGTGATTGTGGAGGAACAGAGCAGAGGAGGCCTTTAGAATTGGGGAAAGACCACAGGGAGAAGCTTAGCTTTTAGGATGGGAGGGAAAGAATCTGAAAGAAAAGAAAGTGACAGGAAACCAAAGTCATTCAGCTGCTGAAAGGCCAAACCTTTCATTTACTACACAGAAGATTTAGAAAGGTGTAGGAGGTTGGCAGGAAGGTGAGAAGATCTTCTGAGATCCCAGTAATATTCAAGAATAAAGGATTCTGTTTATCCCATGCCTTGGGAAAAAGCTTTAATGCAGGCAAGAAAAAGGAAAGATCTTAATGAACTTATCCAGGAATTAATGGATTTGCCAGTGACAGGGATCTGTTATTTACCTGTTTAAGCTCAGACAAGATCAAACCCTTTTGGAAATTCTGTTTGTGCTTTCGACATGAATACAGTCACTGGGACTTCACTTTATTTGTTATTTTGATTCTAATATGCTTCAAAGTGCCTATCTCCATGCTGCTTTTCAGAAGAAAGACAAATAATAATAATAATAATAATAATAAAAATCCAGGAAACATGTGACTCGACTGTGAAGCATTTCAAACAGGAAGAATCTGGGCAAGTAATTTTATTTTAAAAATATCTTATCAGGGACCAGCAGATGGCATAATGGTTACATCACTGAATTCCCACATAGTGTATTGGGGTTTGAGTCCCAGACCCAGTGGCTTAAATTTCATACCGGGTATATGTGCGTGTGTACTCAAGACTCCAAGAAGAGAATAGAGGAGAAGGGCCTGTGGCATGGCCACTCCCCTGACCCCGAAGGGTGATTTCTTGCTTTCTGTCTCTGCTTCTCTCTGACTCTCTGGTGAGTGCATGTGCCCTATAGCAAAAATCTCTCTCTTAAAAAAAAAAAAAAAAGATCTTATCAATAACCATCCTTTGCTTTTCTACTTATTCATTGTTTTCTGATGCTGCAGGAGTGAGGGGAACTCCAGGATTACTAGAGATGGAGACTCAGGCTCTGGTACCAACACTGTGACTCTACACATGGTTTACTTAATGTCTCTTAGCCTCAGTTTCTTTGACCTCTCAGAAGGAAAGTGTGTTACCATGTGAGTGTAAGAAAGCATGTAATAAGCACTTAGAAAATGGTACCTACTATGTCTGCTATATCTAGACAACCTCTTTAAATGTAAAGCTGAGCTATCATGTTAAGAGGTCTTACCAAAGGATGTATGAATCTTGAGAAAATAGATTGCATGCAGGCTTGAGAATTGTTTTTAAATGCAGAAGAGAAAATGTTATTTTATATGCAGGACTTTAGTAGTGCTTGTGGTATCTCGGTTTTACTTGAGGCAAAGTTGGACTGGGCTCATGTTACATGTATATTTCATCTGCAGTTGCCACATATGTGTGTTTTTCTCAGCAAGCAGCACATATGGAACAACTCTTTGTGGAAAGTTAGAGTGATGTCATCTGCCGAGCAATACCAGGATATGAACTCAGACTCCCCCAGTGCCCTTGAGTCTACACAGCTACCACTGTACTTCGTGGAGGGGAGACTATTTTGAATGTTTCCGGCAGTGTATGCTTTGATTTTCTTCTGAGAAATCACTGCAAGGGTGTAATCTGATTTCCACAGAGAGAAGTGGGTGGGTGGGGCCAGGAATAGTTTATTCTTAAGGATTCCTAAGGAACTCCTTGAAAGCGTTTCTCATATTTCAGAACAGAAAAGTGTAAAATGAAGCAAATGTATTCTATTCCCTTTTATGTGGAGGAAAACAGTTCCTCTGTCCTTTCAAGAGCTGCAGTCCCAGGGAATCTGCTCAGACTTGTTATTCACTCTTTTCATTCTTCTGTGGCATTGATGAACAGATTAGCTCTACAGCAGACTTAGTGCTTCTCTAGCGATTTAAGTCATCTTAAGCAAGGATTTCAGGATGGAATGGATGAAAGAGAGCCAGATATTTGGGCATGTTCTCTCCTTGAGGAAAACCTGTTTGTTTGTTTTTCTTCTCTTAGAACAAATAATGAAAAAAAAATTAAAGTTTATTCATGAAACTGTATTGGGATGTCTTAAATTCCATTCCTTGTAGCTAGGTACAATGCCCTTCATTAGCATTGATCTCCCTATAGAAAGAACCTTATGGTTGCTTGGAATTCAGGCTCCAGTCTATTAAGAACTAATCCCTATAAGCTTATGGGAATTGCCACCCTGGGTCATAATGACTGGGCCCCCTGATGTATCTGTAGAGGTCAACTGGTGGTCCTAGGACTGATTTCTTGCAGAAATGGGGTTTGGTTTAGCAGTATTGAAAAGCATTTGAATTGCAATGCCTTTAAGCTGGGGCCTGCATGTACACATTTTCCTAGACACTAACTCTCCCTAATAAACTTACCACTAGTTTGGCATAAGGTAAAACTACCTGCCCAGTTCTCAAAGGCATTTGAATTTGAGACCCTAGGACTGAAGGAGACATATGGAAAGAGAGAATTAAAGTGAATTTTTGTTGAAAGGCCACCAAATCCTCATGATAATCAAGGAAAATGTGGATGATAATACCTTTAACTTTGTAGTCTCCATTTTTCCACTGTCGAAATGCTGCTCCGCTCCGTGTCCTCATTGTGAGGTCCAGACCATGAAAAGAGAAAAATAAAAAGCCCTTCTGTTCCAAAATAAGGCCATTAAGAAAACTGAAGGCATGGAGAATGTGGATAACCTTGGAATTTGCACTCCAGGCACATTGCCCCTTTGGCTCTCTACCTTAAGATAAGGCACTTAAAATAGTTCAAGATGCTACCAAGATGTCAAGAGAATTTTTATTTTTTGATAGCCTCACTGCCTCAATACATTCCTCCTTTACCTTCTATCAGTCATGTCCACTAGTCATGTAATTACAACTAAGTGCAAGACTCACCGTCTCCATGGTTTGCTTACGATTAAGCAAAGTGACTGAGCATTATGATGTCTTTCTGTTCCCTTATCTTAGAAGTCAATCACTGCTATGCAAGACTCTTTACTATAGCATTGACCAAAGTAAAATTCTGACAAACAATTATGCAATCCTCCTCCCCACTCCTGACTTTCACCATTAAAATCACTCTGAAATCCAGAAGACCTTGGCATACAGTATTCAGGGCTACTTGGATATTATGGTGCAGATGGTCTTTTTATCCCTGGCCCAAATAAACTCTTCAGATTTATTTACATTGACTCAGTGTTTTTCTTAGGCTTACAAGGTTCAATAGCCCATATTCAGATGTAGCCAGGTAGGATGGTATCAGTATATTAACATGAGAAAAATACGCATCATTGGAAGTTTTTAAAGAAAAAAATAGTAATTCATAAATATAAAGAGCAATAGTCAATAGGAAATCATAAAAGATCCAAATGTCTGTATACCTATAAGCATAAATTTAAAATTATACACAGACACAAACATAAATTGACAGAATAGGAAAAAAACACAAATTCTCAATGATTAACGATCTTTAAATATTATTATTATTATTTTTTGGAGAGGTTTTTACTATAGGGCGAGTGTGCTCGCCAGACAGATAGAGAAAGACAGAGAGACAGAAAGCAAGAAATCACCCCCCCAGGGGGCATGGCCATGCCACAATCCCTTCTCCTCCGTTCTCCTCTTGGGATCTTGGGCACACATGCACATACACGCACACAGCATGAGTTTAAGCCACTGGGTCTGGGACTCGAACCATGGTCAGCTACGTGGGAGCCCAGCGACACAGCCATTAACTAACTGCTGGTCCCTAAATATTATTTTTAAAAGCAGGCCAAAACTCAGTAAAGGTATAGAATATCTGAAAAGTTCATCACCTAATTCAGACAAACTGATAACTAAAGAAATGATACCAAACAGAAAAAAAAAACCCATACAAAATATATAAAATATTTACCAAAATAGACGTTATATACAAAATATTCAGCTACATGAATTTTAGAGGATTGAATTCTTACAAAGTATGCTTTTCTATCACAATGGGATTGAATAAGAAATACAAATACAGCTAGAGAACCCCTAAATCTCTGAAGAACACTATATAAAAAAATAGAATTTGTAATAAAAACAAAAACAGGAAAATAAACAAAAAATCTTTCCCCCAGTAAGCAAGCCAGTAGACCAAAGTGGGGAGGAGAACTTCTGATTCAAATTACAGTCATGGGCTACAAAATAATGTTTTGATCAATGAAAGACTGCATGACACTCTACGATGATGGTTCCATAAGATTATAGCATACTATATCATATAGCCTAGAGGGGTAGTAGGCTATATCATCTAAGTTTATCTAAGTATATTCCATGATATTTACACAATGACCAAGTTTCAGTAATGCATTTCTCAGAACATATGCCCATCATTAAGCAACACATAACTCTATTTTCTAGCAAATTCTTAAAGGAATTTTAAAGAGGGAACCAGCAGTTAGCGTAATGGCTATGTCGCTGGACTCCCACGTAGTAGACTGCGGTTCACGTCCTGGACCCGGTGGCTTAAAACTCACGCCGGGCGCGTGTGCGTGCGTGCCCAAGATCCCGAGAGGAGAATGGAGGAGAAGGGATTGCGGCGTGACCATCCCCCCTGAGGGGTGATTTCTTGCTTTCTGTCTCTACGTCTCTCTCTGTCTGTCTGGCGAACGCATGCGCCCTATAGCGAAAAAAAACCTCTCTAAAAAAAGAAAAAAAAAAACAAAGAATTTTAAAGAGAAGTAATACCAGTCTTATACACACTCTTCCACAAAATGGAGAACAGGAACATGTACACACTCATTTTATAAAGATGGCATAACCTTGGGACCAGCAGTTAGTGTAATAAAGATGGCATAACCTTAATGCCAAAAACATAAAAAGATATTACCAAGAGAGAAAAGTTATAGTCCCATATTTATCATAAACATATGAACAAAATATTAAACAAAATATTCACAAATCAAATTTAGACTTGTATGTGGTAAAAATATACCATGACCAAATGGAATTTATTTTGTGATCATAATGTGAATTTATCTTTAAAAAATAGTCAAGATAACTAATCACATTAGCAAAATAGAGGAGAGAAGCTATCTAATATAAATATACAGAAAAAAGCATTTGATAAAATATGACAATCTTTCAATACAAAATTCTAAGGAAACCAGGAATAGAAGAACACTTCCTTAATCTAACACAGGATAACTATAAGACAAAACCTGGCATCACATTTTGTAGTGGACAACTGAAAACTTTCGCTCTAAGAGTAGGACTATAATAAGGATTTCTATTACCACATCAGAGGCAGAAGAAAGTGAAAATACTGAAGTGGGAAAGGGGGCTAGAGCATCTGCTTATGCAGGTGGGCAGAAAAACCTGATCAGGGTAGAAAATTCCCCACCCAAGGTCATGTAGGCAAGAAATTTCCAGTGGGTGTGTCTAACTGATTAAGCCACATGTGATATAATCAATGAGATAGATCAGCGAGCCCAGCTACATTTGAAAGAGCCAATGAAATGAGAACATTCAGTGGACCCAGCCAATGATCAACAAATATTACCTCGATTAAAAAACCATAAACCTCACAGAATGTAGCTGTCAGGGCTTTTGATCCTTTCATTTTCTATATGCTCAGACTTGCTCCTATCTCTTGAAAGTGTACTTTAGCTTTTGCTTAATAAACTATCCTTTGCTTTTATTATTGGCATGTTTCATTCAATTCTTTGCCTGAAACACTAAGAACCTGGATATCACTGAAACCATCCTGCAACACACCTCTATTCAACATTATATAAGAGCTCCTAGCCGTTGTAATAAGGTAGGAAAACAAAAGCATTGTGGACAAGGAAAATTTTAAGTAAAACTTCTTTACTCACACACAGAATACTACACTCTTTACATGATTGTTTATATAGAAAATACAAAAAAAAAAATCTACAAAACTAAGGCTTCTGAGCTTTAAAACTGGGATAATATAATTTTCTTTAGATAATGCCATATACACCACAAGTCTATCTTAAATCATATAAATGAAAAAAATGTACATAAAGTACTGAACACAAAGCTCATAGTAAATGATCAATAAATATGGTTCTAAAGATTGTTAAACTATCTAACCTATTACATAAATATTTGTGAAAAATTACTGAAAAATTTAAAAAGCTTAAAAAAAGTTCTAATAGCAAAGACCTTTAATACAATTTCTTGAGTTGTTATAGTATTAAAGTACTAATATAGTATTAAACTACTAAATACACACAACTGTCCTATTAGGGATTTTTGAAAAGTTCATGGAAAATATCTATTATGAAAAAAACTATACATGGATTTCAAAATGTTTTTGCACCAAATGAACTTGTACTTTAATGTCATAATTCTATTTTTGAAGTCCCTTCACATTTGTACTGGGGTAAACAAAATCTCTTTGGTTTAATTATTGGGTTTTCGGTAAAGTCATGCATTTCTGCATAGAAAAATAAGTCGTGACTTTCCAGAAGACCTAGTAGAACTACTGAACAATAGCACTGATTTCTAGAGGTACCCACAGACCTGTAATCACTGAGAAATCTGAATTTTTTACCTTCTTGCTTCATTTCTCTTATTAGTTCCTGGAGGCAAAAATGCTGCACAAACATCAGAGGCATGCTGATTACAACTTCAGATATTCTTCCTAAAGAATAGCAAAAGTTGCTTCACTGTGGCTCTTACTGTCGCTCTGGCCTCAGGCTTATTATTTTCTTTCTCCCACCTAATATCTTAGCAACAGAGCTAAAAATTAAAGTAGATCTCTGATCCTATTAGCCTGTCTCCTGTCTTGCCTGTATTTAGATACGCCTTTTCACCCCTTGAAACACTCTGCCCTCCCAACTATCCCCTTCCGTCTGGTCTAGCTTCTACAAATTGTTAAGATCCCAGTTCTCATTTTCTAGCAGCCCTGAGCTTCCCAGGCAAGTTTCCACAGATCGTTATCAGAATACTTAAAACAATGGAAGAATGATATCCTTAATATTATCTCTCCATCTCTAAACCAGTGTCTGCCTAAACTTTTTAACCTCAGCTCAATTACCAGAGGCAAAATATCTCACATTCCAAAGAATTGGATCTATTCCTAATATATCAGAAAGATTCTTGAGACCACCAACTAAAGTGGGTAGTTGGGAGGGCAGTGTGTTTCAAGGGGTGAAATGGCATATCTAAAAATACAAGCAAGACAGGAGATTGCCTAACGAGATTGAAGATCTACTTGTAGTTTATAGCTCATGGTGCACACAGTGGAAATCATCAGGTCACACTCATATCCAGATCACACACTGGAACTCACCAGTCACACCAACATTCTCAAAGGTCCGGGCTTGGTACAGCAGCTAGGTAGGTGGGATCAGTCTAGGCTGCTGAGTTTGAATTTTGATTCCTCCCTTTATAACTGTGCCTTGTGCAAATCACCTACTCATTCTCTTGCTCTAGTTGTTCCCCATAGATGGTGAGCTCTTTGGGGAAGAACCCTTGTCTCATCCATCTTTTGTGTCCTGTACTTTCCATGGTAATGGCACAATATTTACCAAAATCTCTTTGTAAGAGTTTTTCAAAAGGAACTGAACTGAGAGCCTCCATTCTTTATGAAGAATGTCTGCCAGTCCATCTTTAGAAATTATATTAAATGAGTGAGTACTTTGAAAATCTTTAAATGTCCCAAAGGCTAGAGAAATGTATGCCATTACTTATAGTGTTTTATGCAAAATAGCAAGTAACCAATACAAATAGAAAACACTCAACCCAGTCATGGTGGCCCATACTGTTAAGACGCTGTCTTCTTCAGGCTGTGACTACACAGATTTGGCTCCTGGTCCATCCTAAAGGCTGGGCAGCGGCATGCATGAGTAATCCCAGAGAGAGAGAAAAGTAAAGATGAAGGCAGAGGAGAAAGCACTCCCCCATTGGAATAGTGAGGCAGTAATCCCTTCTCCTCCGTTGCTCTGTCCTGTCAGGATTTCGGATATACAGTTAGTCACACATGCTGCTACGTTTCTCAGGTGGCTGGGTCTGGGATTCAGACAGCATGGTTAGCCATGTGGGATCTAGTTATCTTAACCACGAGGCAATGGAGTCAGCCCTAAAAACAGCTGTTTTAATACCCAGTGCCCAGTTTAATTCTGGCTGACAACCTGACTTATATGAAGGCATTATTATGCTAACTTCTTAGAAGTTCCAGTATAATTACCATTTTGGAAATTTAAAAATTCTTAAAATACTTTTAGTGAAACTTAAATTCAAGATGTGTATAGTAATTTTTGCATGTAAAATAATCCATTTTCATGGGTGTTGTGGAGTTTAAGGCAGCTGGATCCCACATGCCCAACTGCCTGATTAGAGTCCTGGACCCAGCAGTTTGAAAAATATGCTGGGTATGTGTGCATCCATGCCCAACATGCTGAGAGGAGAATTGAGGAGAATGGATTGTATTGTAATCACCCTCACTTTCTCTCACTCTCTGTCTCTCCAGCAAAAGCATGCATCCTATAGCAAAACTAAAAGCAAAACAAACAACAGAAAGTTGTTTTCTTTCTATAAAGTTTGACTGTTCATTACTGAGGTTTTATTTCCCTGGATCTAAATGTGAACAAAAATGTTTCTATCTTACTTTTGTTTTTGTTTCAGCGTAGAGACTCTTTAGATGTAACACATTTCCTGGTTAAAATTTTTGAAAATACACTCACTTGTATTAAAAACAGTATAACATAAAAGGTGAGAGTAAGTACAGACTCAAGAGTTCAACATACTTATGTCCCATTTCTTTTTTAGGTCATCACATAGTTGTACCCAGATCCTTATCTGTAAAATAGAAAATATGTCTCAAGTGGGGCTAGATGTGACATCATGCTGGTTCAGGCAGCTGGATCCCACATGACCAACTGTGCAGTTTGAGTCCCAGACCTGGTGGCTTAAAACTCATGTGAAACAGGTTTGTGAGTGTGCTCAAAATCCCAAGAGAAGAGTGGAGAAGAAGGGATTGCAGCGTGGCTGTCCCCTCCGGAGCTGATTTCTCATATTTCCTCTCATTGTCTTTCCTAGTCTCTCTCCAGTGAGTGCATGTGCCCTGTAGGGGAAAAAAGTAAAAAAAAAAAAAAAATTAAACTTAAAAAGCAAAACAAAATAAAATAAAACAAAAACCACCATCCTGAGTTCCTGTGCATGTGTGTCTAAAATCCCGAGAGGAGAATGGAGGAGAAAGGATTGAAGCATGGCCATATTTTCTGGGGTGTGATTTCGCACTCCCTCCCATCCTCCTACCCCCATCTGTGTCTGGTGAGTGCACATGCTCTATAGCAAAAACTGAAACTATGACAACAAATTGTGTCTAGCTTCTAAAGTTATTATTATTATTATTTTTGTTTGAGAGATTTTTTTGCTATAGGGCGCGTGCGCTCGCCAGACAGAGACATAGAGACAGAAAGCGAGAAATCACCCCCCAGGGGAGATGGTCACGCCGCAATCCCTTCTCCTCCATTCTCCTCTGGGATCTTGGGCACTCACGCACATGCGCCCGGCATGAGTTTTAAGCCACCGGGTCTGGGACACAAACCGCGGTTGACTAAGGGGGAGTCCAGCGACATAGCCATTACGCCAACTGCTGGTTCCCCTTCTAAAGTCATTTTTTGTTTTTTTTTTGTTGTTGTTGTTGTTTTGTTTTTTTTTTTTTGAGAGATTTTCACTGTAGGGCGCGTGTGCTTGCCAGACAGAGAGAGACATAGAGACAGAAAGCGAGAAATCACCCCCCAGGGGTGATGGTCACGCCGCAATCCCTTCTCCTCCATTCTCCTCTGGGATCTTGGGCATGCATGCACACGCGCCCGGCGTGAGTTTTAAGCCACTGGGTCCGGGACACGAACCGCGGTCGACTACGTGGGAGTCCAGCGACATAGCCATTACGCTAACTGCTGGTTCCCCCCTTCTAAAGTTATTTTGAGGTCTAAATGAAAATGCCTCATAAATAGCAACCTTACCAAAATAAAGTTTCTTTTCTGTTGTTAATAATTACATTTTCTAAGTTAATGATAATTATGAACAAACTATATATATATATATATTTTTTTTTAAATTCTTATTTATTTAGCTATTTATTTGTCGCAATTTTGGGGCCATTGGGTCTGGGACTTGAACCGTGGGTGCTGTGAGAATCCAGTGCCTCAACCTCCATGCCACCTGCCAGCCTCCAAACTATCTTTAAATTGATAGTAAATAAAAGGGGCAACTTTGTTACTTGCGTGTTTCGTTAGGGAAACAACTGGCCAAGCTTTGGAATGATTTTCACGCCAGAGAATAATTCACAAGTGAGCCAAGTTTAGAATCTAGTAAACCACGGCATCTTGCTCCAGTCTGTCCCAATTGTAACTGCTTTCTATTATGATTCCT
>NW_006160026.1:1420546-1466043 GCF_000334495.1 Tupaia belangeri chinensis | reverse complement strand
GCTGTACTAAATTGTGATACACACTGAGTGGCTCAAAAACAACACAGCATATTATCTTACAGTCCTAGAAGTCAGAAATGTGAGGTGAATTTCCCTGCTTTAAAATGAAGGACTGGAGCACTGAGTTCCTTTCGGAAGGCTGAAGGGGAAGAGTCCATTTTCTTGCCTTTTCCGGCTTTGAGACACAGCCTACAGGCCTTGACTCTTGGTTCCCATATAGCTTCATTGCTGGCCATATGGCATCCCTCTATTCCTTTCTTCCTTAATCACCTCCCCTTTTCTTGTCACTCTCTTCTACTTTTAAGTACCTTTGTGATCATATTGGACAGTCTCATATCATCCAAAATAATCTGGCCCATTTTTTTTTTCTTTCTTTGGAGAGGTTTTTGCTATAGGGCGTGTGTGCTCGCCAGACAGACGGAGGGAGACAGACAGAGAGAAAGCGAGAAATCACCCCCCAGGGGAATGGCCATGCCACAATCCCTTCTCCTCCATTCTCCTCTCGGGATCTTGGGCACGCACGCACACGGGTCTGGGACTCGAACCACAGTCGACTACATGGGAGTCCAGTGACATAGCCATTATGCTAACTGCTGGTCTCTATCTGTCCCATTTTTAAGATCAGCTATTTAGCCACTTTTATTCCATCTGATTTATTCCATTTGATTTTCCTTTTTCATATAGTCCAACATACAGGTTTTAGGGATTAGGGCACGGACATCCTTAGAAGGTGAGAGCATTATTCTGCCTACCACAGAGTTCTAAACAACACTAGATTAGATAAGAATGATCAACTCCAAATCTGAAAATAGGAAAGACACAGGTTTTAATTCTGATTTCAAGTCTTAAAATGACATCTCTGATCCTGTAGCCTAATGGTTAGATAAGCTGGGTCCTATATGGTCAATTGCAGTTTGAATCAAAGCCTAATGATATTGAAAACACACCAGGTATGTATGCATGCATGTCCAAGATCTTGACAGGGTGGAAAAATGGAGAAGGCATTGCAGTGTGACCATACCTCACATGGGGTGTTTTCTTCCTCTTCCTCTCTATGTCTCTCTGTCTTTAGTCAGCACATGGGTCATCTGCCAATTGTAGAAAAATAACAAAAACTGATATGTCCTGTATCCCAGGTCCTGTTTCCATATGGTCCTTCTTCCCACCAGCATGCAGCTTCAGATACACCTATTCCACAGGACAACCCTTGTTTCTGGGAAGGACAAGCACTGTTAAGAAATTCAGCCCAGCTAGGACAGCGACAGTGGCTTGAAGTGCTTGTCTTTTCATATTTTCCTTCTTCTCTAAAAGCCACCTAGGAGGGTTTAGTGTTTAAAGCGTCCTTCAGAATCTGTTTGAAGTTTCGATTTCTGGGAAAGTCAGGAAAGCCCAGTGGTGGGGAAAGTGTCAGAAAACTTCATGTCCATGAAGCTCTCCCTGATAGTGGAAGACTCTTAGCCTTGTTCAAGATACAGCCACCCCTGGGGCCTCCCACCTGGACATAAAAATGTGAACAATGTGGCTCAAGTGACTCCCCTGTGCCAGGTGCTTTCTATGCACTATCTTTTGGAATCAGTGATATAATTCTGAGGCAAGTAAAAATACATTTTAAAGGGGGCTAAGCAACTTGTCAAAGGACATTAGGCTTCTGAGTAGCAGAGCTGGGAGTCAAATCAGTCTGACTGTAAATGGGATGATTTTCCAAGCTTCTCCAAGCCTCTCTTGCCCACCCTTCCACTTAACGCATACCCCTGCTTGGTTTACAGTCTGTTCACATCTTTTTCATCTGTCTCCTATGTCCAACCTTCTGCCTGGTGTGCAGACAGGGATCAGCAACACTGGCTTCTTTTATGAACATATGGCATAGCTAAGACACTGGTATGGGGGTTGTAACTGTCCAGCCTACAGAAAAAAAATAAAAACAAAAACCTATCTTGAAAGGCAACATCAACTTAGAAACTGGTAGAAAGTTGGCCAGGGAACATTTTTCTGCAGAAGCCATTCCCATGTTATTTGATTTGGCTTTCTGAGACATGTTAATCAATCCCCAAAACATCACTAAGGACAAGGCTCTACTTATTGGTAATCAGCTAGTATTTATCTACTGAGACACTTGGGAGGGCAAAATGGAAAATGCAGCCTTCCACTGGAATGCTTTGCTTTCACTTCTCCTTCCCATTTCATTTAAAACGCATCTCAACTGCAGCCGTGTACAACCCCTGCCTAAAAGCAATACTCACAAGCTAATTATCTGAATGCACACTTTTCAAGTAACTTGTACCTATTAAGTGACAAACACTGTGCTTATTCCTGTATACAGGTGGATATGAATGGTCCAACAAATGATCAATTCACATATTGATCCACTTACCTGATACTCAAATATATAACGTGGATAGGCACTCCATGTGATAAAGTCTAAAGTCAAAAAAAAATTAAGAGATTAGTTTCTTTTGAGAATGTTTCAGTCTTCTAAAGACCTTTCTGTTTTTGGATGATTTTTGCATATCATGGAATATTTTTATTCATTTAAGGTCAAAGTGTCCTTTGACAAATTTGCCTGAAACTGTTCTTAAAATATGCCTGAGACAAGCAGACTAGAAAATGATATGCAATCATATTGAATGCTTGAATTAGTATCTATCATAATATTGGGTTGTCAGAAAATCATGACGTATTTTTTCTGTTTGTCTATACAGGAATGTGTCATGACTTTTCCAACAACCCAATATATAAGAAATGTGTCAAATATGCCAAATAATATCCATAATACCTTTTTAACTTCCTCCAGAATGGCTAAAATTTATACCAATAATATCAATTGTTGCCACAGATATGGAACAACATGAACATCATAGATGAAAAGAGAGATTTCAGGTTTGTACAAACACTTCGAAAATGTACAAGCAATATCTACAAAAGCTAATCATGCATACACCCTATGACCCAGAAATTCAATCTTTGGTGGCATATGCGTATATGTGTTCATGCATGCTTGTGTACTTGGTGACATATATATTACATATACATTTATTTATTTATTTATGTTTATAGAGGTTTTTTTTACTATAGGGTGTGTGTGCTCACTGGAGAGACAGAGAGAGACAGAGAGACAGAGAAGAAGAAATCCCACATATATTATACACACACATACACACACACATATCTATCTATCCATATACATAGGTATAGATAGATACACACACACACACATATATATATATCAATAACAACTATAAATATATGTATGTGTGTGTGTGTGTATAGTAGTTATTTCTACTAAAAAACACATTTATTTCTGCCAAAAATTTTGTACATGACTTTATTCATAATAGCCCCAAGGTAAAAACAACTCATTGCAATAAAAGGAAGAATGAAATAATGTGAGGCACACACACAAAATGTAAAATTATATGAGAATGAAGAATGAGTTACTACAATATGTAGCAGCATAGTCCAACGGTACATACATAAAATTCTGTTGTAAAAGCCTGACACAAAATGAATTTCAAAGTTAATCTATGATGATTAAAGTCTATTTCCATTGAGGTGATAGGCCTTTGGAGACTCTATGAAGGAGGTTTTTGTGGTGCTGTAAATATTCTGCAGCTACTTTAGTTGGTGGTTATGTGAGCAGATACACTTATAAAAATTCATTGAAGTACACATTCATTGCACATTATGGTGTGTAAATCATAACTCAGTAAAAAGTGAATTAAAAAATACATGCATAAATTGTATAGTTTAGGTAAATATATGAAAAATTGACTTCTAAGCATATTGGTCTTTCAAAGAATGGCAGGAACGCTTAGATGCTGGAGACTCTGGGATGGATGCTGGTAGAGTGGCTCAGTCCAAGTCCAAAGCCACTGGTGTGAGTTCTGTAGTCCAAACACTGTAGGGCTTGGAGTTCTGATGTTCGAGGGCAGAGGAGAGTGTATCCAGTTCCAGGAGTGAGAAGGACCAATTTTCCCTCCCTCTGTTTTTGTTCTAATGGGACTCTGCTGATTGGATGGTGCCTACTCATGTTGAGGACAATCTTCCCCATCAGTCCCCTCAGACTCACAGGCCAGTCGCCTCTGGAAACACCTGCACGGAATACTGCAAAATAACACTTCATCAGTTCTCTAGGAATTCCTTAATCCAGCCAAGTTGACACCTGAAATTAACAACACAGCCCTCCTGGGTTTCTTGCCCCATTGTTGCTCTTGATTCAATGGTTTGGTCTCATATTCTGTTTACTCATAGTTTTCTCCTCAATCATCCTTCCTCTAAATGAGGAAGATTTTTGGAAGGAAAATAAATAATGTAGACCCCACAGAAATCTTCAACCCATGACCCCTACATCTTTTTCTTCCTAAATTCGAGAGGGCACGTGCATTCACTAGAGAGAAAAAGAGAGTGTGAGAGAGAAAGCACTTCTCACAATCCTTTATCCTCCTTTTCTCCATCCTGTTGGGATTTAGGGCACATACACATGCATACCTGGTATTTTTTCAAGACATTGGGATGGAGATTCAAACTGTGGTTAGTCATGAGGAATCTGGATCCCTTAACCATCAGTCTATGGGGTTCCTCCCATGTCTTTCTTACAGTACCCACAATATTTCTCCAATGACACTCTATATGTGTTATCCAAAAATCCCATTTTCTACAAAATTCTTTACTAAAGATGTCACAAAACTTAGGAGAAGAGTCAGGTTAAAGGAAGATGACTCAAAATTTGTGGAACTCTTTTACAATTAGATTATAAAAAATTAACTATAAAAAGTGAGTACACAGTTAAATTTGTTCTGTCATCTGCATCCTTCATTATAGTCAATTTTGGAGCATTCAATATGAGGCTTCAACCTCCTTCCTAGAAATATAGATGTTTGGAGATTGTTGGCTTCTAGTAGAGAACGCAAGGGTCAAAACTGAAAGTCTGATCCAACATAGAGCTTTCTTCATTACTCTCTTGTTTCATTTCAGAAGAAAATATCTTCATAGTTATTTATTAGCTCCTATGACCCTTCCTGTAGGTGAACCCAGTGGAAAGCATGCAGTTCTGGAAACCATTAAATTAGTCTCCTCTTGCACTAAGGAAAGCCCCTTGTATAGATTTTCCATTTTTACCTTAGCTCTTTTTCTTTAATTATGAGATAAGCTGCCCTTGATTGCTTCAAAATATCCACATGGTGAAAAAATGCGCACAGAGAAACACACCTTTTACACTTTATTGACATCATTCTTCCAAGGGCCTGTCAGATAATTCCTGCCAAAGAAATACTACTCTAGCTAGACAGAGTGCAGTAAACTTTCAGCCCCTGCTCTTCTAAGAAGCTACTTGCCACCTTTTCTGTGGTCTTAAGCACCAGGGCATGCAGAAGCAAAGCATTAACCTTTCTGTACCTGGCAGGCAATTAAGAAATGCATCAATTTCTAAACCTAAAACTGGGGAAAAGGAATTTCAAGGAGTGTCAGAAGGTAGTAACCCAAGACCCTAGAAAGGATTTGTTAGCTCGTTTCTTCATTTATTCATGTATTCAATGAATTTGCTTTGAGCATAAACAACTTTATAGGTGGCAAGCAAAAGAAGGGACACAGAAATACAGGACTGTCTGTTGAAGATAATGTGTCTGATATCTTCAACTGAACTGGTGGGAAGTGTGTTCATGTTGGGTAAATTCATTTTATAGGCTGTAGTGATGTACAGTAATTAAATGTATAAAATAGAATAATAATAAAAAAGAGAAGTTATCTGTTGATGATAATGTATATGGTAATATCTTTAACTTGACCAGTATGCACTATATGCACACTGGGAAAAAATATTTTGTATGTTGGAAAGATGTACAGTGATTACATGTAAATGTTTAAAAGTAATAATCATAGGGGCTGGCAGATGGCATGGTGGTTAAGGGCACTGGACTCCCATATGGCCAACCATGGTTTGAGTCCCAGATGTGGTGGCTTTCTTTCTCACTTTCCCTCTCTTCCGCTCTTTCTCATTCTGTCTTTGGTCAAATTAAAACACAAATAAATATAAATAAAATAAAGCTAAATAAAATAATTATTTTGGGGACCAGCAGTTAGCGTAATGGCTATGTCGCTGGACTCCCATGTAGTCAACTGTGGTTCAAGTCCTGGACCCGGCAGCTTAAACTCACACCGGGCGCATGTGCGTGCGTGCCCAAGATCCCAAGAGGAGAATGGAGGAGAAGGGATTGTGGCGTGGCCATCCCCCCTGGGGAGTGATTTCTCACTTTCTATCTCTCTATCTCTCTCTGTCTTTCTGGCAAGCACACGTGCCCTATAGCAAAGACCTCTCAAAAAAAAATTCTTTTAAAAAAAGTAATAATAATGAAAAATTTAAAGTAATTGTTACATTTAAAAAAAAAAGAGTTTCTGTTTGTGGTGTAACTTATAAGGAGTCTTCAAAAGATTTACCAAAAAAATGCATGTTATAAAAAAATTGTATGAATATCAAAAAATAGAGATGCAAGATATTTGTGAGACATAGAAATGGTATATTACTTATTGGTGATAACGTGTATAGTATTCTCAACTGGACCGATCTGAGTGTACTTCATGTTAAGTAAATTTTCCTTACAAGCCAAATAATGTATAGTGATCAAAAAAAAATTTTTTTGAGAGGTTTTTGCTATAGGGGTGTGTGTGCTCGCCAGAAAGACAGAGAGAGACAGAGAGATAGAAAACGAGAAATCACTCCCCAGGGACAATGGACACACCACAATCCCTTCTCCTCCATTCTCTTCTCCTGATCTTGGGCACGCACGCACACATGCCCAGTGTGAGTTTAAGCCACCAGGTCTGGGACTCGAACCACAATCGTCTACATGGGAGTCCAGCAACATAGCCATTACAGGAACTGCTGGTCCCTAGTGATCAAATGTTAAAAATAGATAATAATAATAATAATAAATTTTTGAACCAAAATACTCATACTTTAATTTCATTTTTCCATGAACTTTTGAAGTCCTTTCATATATTCCTTTTTTTTTTTTGGAGAGGTTTTTGCTATAGGGCTCGTGCACTCGCCAGACAGACAGAGAGAGACAGAGAGACAGAAAGTGAGAAATCACCCCCCAGGGGGGATGGCCACACCATAATCCCCACTCCTCCGTACTCCTCTCGCGATCTTGGGCACGCATGCACACGCGCCCTGTGTGAGTTTTAAGCCACCGGGTCCGGGACACGAACCGTGGTTGACTATGTGGGAGTCCAGCGACATAGCCACTACGCTAACTGCTGGTCCCCTCTCATATATTCTTTACTCAAGTTCTACAACAATCCAGTGAGGCAGAAATTCTTCATTTTCTTTTGCAGATTAGGAAGCTGAAGCTCCCCAGTAAATGAGAACATAAATGTAATGTACCCGGAGTAGATAATCCATTTCTGATTTCGTTTCAAAAGTTATTGCTACCAAACTCTTAGGCTCTAGGCATTGTTCTAAATTCTCTTCTGCCTTTTATCTTGCTCTAGTCCATATTCCCTTTTTTCTGTTCTACGTCTTTGGCGTACAGAAAGCGTTTCTAATCTTCCTGAGTTGTGATTGGCCTTTCCTATAACATGATACTCCTGTGATGATCCTCTCAGTTGGAAATATTGCATCTAACATGCAAATAATATCTCACCTCCCGGCCATATTTAGGGTCAGAGAAACTGCTCTTGGCCTAAAGAAGCTCTAGTTTTCTAGAGGTGACATTGGGCATAGATAACTACTCACATAACAGGGAATCTACAAATGTTCGTTCTCTCTCTCATTTGTTCAAAATTAAGCAAAAATGTGGCAGAACAATATTTGAGAATTGCTTGTGTGAAACTAGATTACATGCTCATTTAGTAACACCCTGTTTCCTTTCTTGAATAATAAAAATAAACACATACACAAGGTATGGCTCCCATCCTTTAAGCATCACAACTATTGGTGGGGGAGGGGCAGGAAGACACACCCATGTCAAACATTTATTTAATACAATCTGCACTGAGTGCTTAATTAGAAGCGCAGTTTCTTGGGACCAGCAGATGGCGTAATGGTTACATCATTGGACTCCCGCATGGTTGACCATGGTTTGTATCCCAGACCTGGAGGTTTGAAACTCATACTGGGTACATGTGTGTGGATGCCCAAAATCCATGGAGGAGAATGGGGGAGAAGGGACAGTAGCATGGCTATTCCCCTAGTGTGTATGGGGGAGGGGTGATTTCTTGCTTTGTGTCTCTCTGTCTCTCTTTGTGTCTCTGGCAAGCACACATGCCCTATAGCAAAAAATCTCTCCCCCCAGAAAAAGAAGTGCAGGTTCTTACAGTGGCTGGAGTCAGAGGAGCTAGATGATGTTCTACACAGTGGATTAGAAGGGACTTCACAGAGTGGCACAGAGACTTAATGAGGCATTGAAAAGGAGAAATTCTAGGCTACAAATGGGAAATTAGATAAATTAGTTGATTGTTTTCTCCTCTTTCCATTTCTACCACCACCATCATACTCCAATAAGTCCTCTTGTCCATGTGTCAAATTTGTCCTGTGTGAGACATAATCTCAAAACCTCCATTTAGCTATATTGTCTCTAGCAACCATTTCATTTCTAAATAATATGGAAAGAGTTGTTCTTCCTGGATCGTAGAATGGGATTACGACCAAGTGAAACTTACTGTTCTTGGCTTTTTTCCTCCCTTCTGAATACATCACACATGACCCTGCTCTTAAAGCTGTCACTGCACTCACTCAGCCATAGCCTTGAATTGCTACAAAAACGCCTTTCTCCAAGTCAGCCCAGTGGTCTTGGAATCAGTGTTCCCACAACTTAATCCCTGTGGCCACCTTCTGACATCCCTTTTGGGTTGTACAAGTAATGAATCATCTTTGAGACTTCTGAGACTTGACTTCTCCTCTCAAGGCTCCTTGCAGATTTTCCTTTCCATTTGCCAAGGCCCCTGATAACTTAGGACATTCAGCAATACACCCATTCATTCCAAGAAAAAGTTTTTCCTATCTATTTCCCTTATGGAGCTATGCTTCTATTCTTTCTCTCTTTTCATGGCATATGTTTCTTTGATTCCAGGAAACATCTACACATAGGCATTATTGGAAGCCATGAAGTTTTTTGGGTGAGTCGTATGTTTTCAGTCCTCTCTTTCCTCTGTAAATTTGTAGGGTTGGAATAGAGTTGGGTTATAATAGTGGTTAAAAACCCAAACTAAAGTCGTTTAAACCTTGATTTAAATCCATTTGTTATATGACCTTGACTAAGTTATTTGACCTTTTAAAATGTCTACCCCTTGATTTTTAAGATTAAAAAAAGAAAAGGATTAAAGAAGAAATTGTACTTAAAATACTTAGCACAGTGCCTTTGCCAGTGCATACTCCTTAAATGCTGGCTACTCTTATTTTGATGCATGAGTTCATCACATATTTATTAAGAAACTCTCTCTTTACTCCTTAAGCTAGGTACTGTGCCAGGCACTAAATATAAAGTTGTGAGTAAGGCTGACTTAGTCCCTGGTTGCTGGGTAATTATAGTTCCTTTAGCTGGTTAACTTTCTTGTCAGTCTTGTCTGTTCTGCCTCCCTCACATCAGTCTCTGAGTCCTGCTGCTGCCTGTTGTTGAGGGGATGAGGATCGGGAGGGCACTGAAACATTCCTCAGGTACTTACTATTGGCCAGGGCCCATGTGACATCTTTAAGAAAAATAAATAGATGAAGTGATTAAAGGCAGAAGAGCAACCAAACACAGATACGTTCTCCTGCTCAGCATCAGTGCATGAACCTCTTCAGAGCACAAACAGCAGACCAGTGTTTCCACTGTAAGCATGTGTTGCAGTAGTGCCATGTTACTCAGTTACATACATTATGATATATGTAAGTGACTATAGTATTCTAATCTGAGCAGAGGAAAATAAGAGGGCAATGCTTATACATTGCTATAAAACTCTAGTCTTGGTTTAGCAGGAGGTCTTCAAGAGTAAGAGTCAGGAGAAATACTTCTATTATTGACCCAAAAAATAAAGCCTTATATTTGTGTAATGGATTACCAAGAACCAGATGCAATGGGTATATCATGTCTTATTACCTCCATTTTACAAGGTTAAAAAAAGCAGTTCTGAAAAATTAAGGAAATTTCCTAAGGACACCCAATAATAATAGAAGGAGAGCCTTTCTCCACTTGTCTCTACCACTATGGAGGGCAATGACTATTATAGGTCATACTTTGAAGAAATTAGCAGTAGAGGAACTGTAGTTCAACATTTCAATTTCGAGTTTCAAACCCTGCTTTTACCACATACTTTCTTGGTGACTTTGGACAAATGACATAATTTCCCAGAGTTTAGTTCCTGATCCACTGAATACGAAATTTAAACACGGCTTCTCATTGCTCTTGTAAGGATTAGATGGGATCATATATGTACAGCGAAAAGGCCAGTGCGCGTGGAAGTGCTCCTTATATGACAGCCATAAATGGTTTATTCTCATCTTCCTCCTCCTCTTCAGCCTCTTTCTCCTTTCCCTTGTTTTCTTCTCATGCTTTTATTATTATTTCTATGTTTATTGTTATTACTATTTGACTACAGTACTGCTATACAGTGGTGTAGTTGGATATGTACAGGTTTTGAAATTCTATTTCCAGCCTCTCTACTTTTTAGCCTTCTTGATTTTGCTGAACTAGCAGTCAGAAGATATACTATATTTCTAGGCTATTTCCAATTATTATGCCATCTTGTAAGTGGCAGGGATGCTATACTATATTGAGACAAATAGCCCATTTTCTCATTTTTTTAATTACTCTTGAAGGCAACCAGTCTGTGTCTAATTCATGTATCTCTAAATCTGTATTAGATGTACGGGCCTCCCACTTAGTCATGATTAACATGAAGGGCTTACTGCCTGGTTGGTTAATTTAGTGGAGAAACTTGCCTATAAGTCACAGGCAATGTCAGTCACTGGTTTATCCAGACCACTCTTTCATTCTCAGTGTTACAGGCCAAAGCAAACAGACTCCTAAACATCAAATAGTCTCATGAGCTCAACTGGCATTCCTTGCTTTTAAATGTATGTCAGTAATACTCTTGGACCATAGAAGTGGACCAAGGGCAGTCAGGGCAACCAGGAAAGGTCTGTGATGCATGGGGTGTTTTCCTGAGCATCTCATCATTTCTGCCTGCTGCCACATCATGGTGGAAAGGGAGAGAACTCAGGACACATTAGGTCTGCATTTGAGTCTTGGCTGTGGGATGGGAAGAGAGTTACATCTTCTTCCTAAGCTTTGGTTTCCTTCTTTTTAAAATGAGGTTGGCAATACTGAGTTGTTCATTGAAAGAATTATATGGAGTGTTTGACATGGTATTTGTTATATGGCATGTGCTCAACAAACCATAGATATTATTTTGATTAGCTAAACAATTTGTTTCCACAGAGATAAAAAGGTGACACTTATCTTCCAATTAGAGGCAGATGGCCCTGTCACCAAATGTGAAGCGTGGGCTGCTAATGTCTGCTGGCTTCAGGTTCAGCACTGCCTGCATTTCTCAGATCCTCGTGGCGGCATCTTTGCTCTCCTCTATCCTGCAGTGCTCAGTGAGCTGGTGACAGCATCAACTGGTCTGCAGAGATTTTTATCTAAACAGGCAGGTTTCTATCTTCTGGCCTTGGCTTCTCTGCTTCTTCTTGCCCACTCATCCATCTTGCCAAGTGGGAAGGGACAAGTACTCACTCTCTGTTAGTCTTACAGTATGTGCATTCCCTAAATATCACTGGGTTGGGGAATACCCTGTGTCAATTCTGGGTCTCCATAGAAACGGAATCAATAGGAGATTATATATATATATGTGTGTATACACATGTATACATATGTATGTGTACACACACATATTTTATATAGTATATATGTATACACATATAAAATACATATGTATACACATATGCATACATGTGTCCATGTATACATATATACACATACTATTTTACATATGTATAACACATGTTTACATATATGATATACATATATCATATATAATATACATACGATATACATATTATATATTACATATATTATATACATTACACATATTGTATAAGTATATTATATGTGTGTATGTATATATATACACATACACACACAAATATATATTTTGTGTGTGAAATTAGCTCATGTGATTATATAGAAAAGTCCAACTATCTGCTTTGTGCAAGCAGGAGACCTAGAAAAACCAATGGCACAATTCAATCTGAACCAAAGGCCTGCGAATTAGGAGACCAAGGCCCACAGTGGAGAGAGCCCTCTACTGAACTCACCGATTCAAATGCTGATCCTATCCAGAAACACCCAGAAATAATGTCTAATCTGGGCATCACATGGCCCAGTCAGGTAGACCCATGAAATCTGAGTATTATACCTTATTCTTAAACTACTTACAAATATAAATAGTGTAGCCTATGTAAGTGCTAGGTATTAACAGTATTCACTGCATCAAACTTCTCCTCTGCACCCTTCTAATCCTCAGGCTCAGTTGATGAATCACTAAAGATCTAAAAGCCTCCCTTTCTTTTGTGATCTGTCTTCCTGGCTTTTTAGACCCAATTCTGAGATTGAAAAACAGATTTATAAAAGTTAGAAACTCCCAATCACATACAATTTAGTGGCTGCCAGGAGATATATGGAGGGAGGCAGAATGTGGACTTGGTTGCCACCTAGACTCATTTACCGGTCATACAGAGTTTGGGTTCTGACCCAGCCAGGGGTTCTGGTGTATGCATCTTGATGTCATAAAGTTTGCATGGCAAAGGGGACTGACAGCACCCACGCTTTCTCTTAACCACTGACACACCACAGAGGAGGACTTGGACAGCTCCCGGAACTGAGTTAAAAAGCTCCCACTATGAGCCAGATACTGTGATCAATACTTCAAACACTTATTACATGCAACTAAAGTCTTTTTGATGATAAGAAAAATTTCCAGAAAGGTTACTTGCCTAAAACAGAAAAAAAAAATGTTCTTTTGCCTTCTTACCAGATCTAAAGAAATGTTTACACTTTATTGATTCTGAATACAAAGAACTTAGTATAGTGTTGGTCACAGTAAACTTTTGATGAATGATTACTCTCTCATACGTAGTTAGTTGTATCCATAAACCTTTTGAGGAAAAGTAACTTGTATTTTTCTGCTTTTTATCCTTATTGTCTCATAAATGCCAGTAGGTCAACTGCAAGTACCTGTCCAGTCGATAAGATCTTGGTGCTCTCTAACTCTAAAGTGTTCACAAGCACATTTTTTTTTTTCGGAGAAGTTTTTGCTATAGGGCGCGTGTGCTCACCAGACAGACAGAGAGACAGAGAGATAGAAAGTGAGAAATCACCCCCCAGAGGGGATGGCCATGCCGCAATCCCTTCTCCTCCATTCTCCTCTTGGGATCTTGGGCACGCACGCACACGCGCCTGACGTGAGTTTAAGCCACCGGGTCCGGGACTCGAACCACGGTCGACTATGTGGGAGTCCAGTGACATAGCCATTACGTTAACTGCTGGTCCCCACAAGCACATTTTTAGTGTTCCCTTCATGTATTAAGAACAGCTATTAGATGCTTTTAACATTTCAATAAATATAACCCCCTCAAAAATATGCTTTTAACATTTCAATAAATATAAACTCCCCCAAAAATCTTTGCCTGAGTTTGCTAGATTTAATCCCCATTAAGTTCTATGGGACTCAGAATTTAGGAACAATTTAATGAGTAAATAAAATACATTTAAAAAATTTAAGTCAATAAAAATTACTGATTGAACATTTCTGGAGTCTTAGTAAATTTTTCAAAATTCACTGACTGATATAAGTCTTGCCACAAAGATTGAATAAATATGTTACCACACTGTGTTTTTCATCAGTTTGCTGAACTTGCACAAAAACTTATAGATTAAATAAGATTAAAAGTGACAAAAGACAGGACCAGCAGTTGGAATAATGGTTACATTGCCAGACTCCCACATAGTCAACCACAATTTGAGTCCTGTCTCTGGTGGCTTAAAATTCACCCCGGCACAAGTGCATGCATTCCCAAAAATCCCAAGAGGAGAATGGAGGAAAAAGAATTGCAGCGTGGCCATCCCTCTGGGGGTAACTTCTTGCTTTCTATCTCTCTGTCTCTCTCTGTCTCTACAGCAAACATACATGCTCTATAGCAAAAATCTCAAATAAAATGTGACAAAAGGCAATCTAACTCAAGTTAAATGAATTTGTTTTCCCTATCGGTGATTTCTTTGGGAGGAGATATGGAGTCTTTCCTTAGTGCAAAGTACTACAAGTTTCATCCTCTGTATTTTTTATATATACCAAATACAATTAACATTTAAAAGTAAATCGGCTTAGAAAGAAAAAGGGTCAGCTTGGAAGAAATTAGGTTAGTTGGACACCATATCTTCCATGAATTATTTATACTATTTGATTCCAGTTTTGAAGGAGACATATATGAATACTTTTTTTCTATTTTTCCTTTTTATTAGGGTGCTCCAATAACTTAATTCTCAAGAAAAAGTAACTATTTCTGGATGTTTTCAAATAGTAGTTCATTTTGCTGGGAAGAAATGTCCATGTAGGGTGATTAAATGAAGCAAGTATGTATTCAGACTTAGAGCAGAATAATCAAAACCAACCCCAGTGCAATGCTGAGTTATTACCACCAGGAAGGAGCAAAAGGAGCCTGCTTTATGGAATCATTGTACGCCTAAGATTTAATGCTGGTCTTGTCCTTAACCTCCAGTGTGACCTCACAAGTCTTGTATAACACACTGCAGCATTGGTTTCTGTTTTGGCAAAATAGGCTAAATACTAACCACCTCACAAGTGTTTTGAAAGTTAGATGTCAGGATGTCCATATCATAGGTGTTCACAATGGTGCTAGCCATTCTGGTCATCAGCATTTCTGTCTAAAAGGAGTAATACTGTTTGCTGTACTGCATGCTGGGAAAAACTAATGGAACAGATCGAACTCTAGACCTATAGAAACTTATACTTTGAAGATTATCATCATCTTGGCACATAGATTCCTGCCTACATCCTTCCCTTTCTATCCTTCTTGGAAGTAGTTCATACCACAAGATCATGGATCACTGAATTCTCTAAGTTTTCCTCATTCTCTGTGCCATTCATCCTGCCGAGAACACCATTCCCTCTTCAGGTTTCTGGATGATGCTCCTTTAAGTTTTCTATGGCTTGAATAAAGAACTCATAAAACAACTTAGTTCTGGTACAGCAGTGTTGTGCGGTGGGATTTAGTGGGAGGGAATCAGGACATAGCATTCCACCTTCCTGTATGCATTAACTCTCTGAGGAGTGGGTTAATTCTCAAGGGAGTGGATTACTCTTCTCAAGAGCATATTGTTATAAAAGAGCAAACTCACTTCCTTATCTCTCTCTTTTTGCATGAGCTCACCTTCCCTTTTGATGTTATGAAGTAGCACAAGGCTCTCACCAGATACAGCTGCCCAGTCTTGGACTTACCCGACTCCAGGAACAAGGAGCTAACAAAGTTCTTTCCTTTATAAATTACCCAGTCTCAAATACTCTGCTACAGCAACAAATCACAGACTTAAGACAATATTTTTACATAAATGTCACCTGTAAGGAAAATTTCATAGGATAAAAATTATTTTAAAATGTATGTCTGAATATTTTGTAGCTGAATCTACTTCCCTATCTGTAATGATTTTACTCATCATTCATGGTGTAAACAAAATAAATGTTTTCTTTTGAAATAAAACTGAAAGCGCTTAATTTGCTGAGACACCATTTTCTATTTCTTAAAGAAGGTCTCTAAAGATACATATTAATTCATTCAATTACTCATTTGCTCAACCCACAAATGTATTAGAAACTACTAAATGCTATGCTTGGAATTAGGTTAGTTGCTGAGGCAATAGTAATGTCCTAGAGAGACATGGTCCTTTTACTCCTCCAGTTTATAATCCAGATAATTACTTATCAAATATAGTAAAATATAAATATCAAACTCATTTAAATGTTTTGAAGGAAAATAGGAGTCTGAAAGGTAGTCCTAGCCTACTCAAAGAAGACCAGGAAGGCTTCTCTGGTGTAGTAATTTTTTTTTTTTTTGAGAGAGAGATTTTTACCCTGCAGTGTGTGAGCTCACTGGGAAGAGAAACACAGAGAGAGCGAGAGAGCGAGAGAGTGAGAGAGAGAGAGAGAAAGTGCGAAAAAAAATCCCCCAACGGAGATGGCCACATCACAATCTCTTCTCTTCCATTCTCCTCCCAGGATCTTGGGAACACACACACGCACACATGCCTGGAGTGATTTTTAAATAATTGGAGTTGAGACTTGAACCATGTTTGCCTATGTGGGAGTCCAGCGATGTAACTACTACGCCATCTGCTGGCCCCTCATGTAGTGATAGCTAAAAGGAATGTCAAGTATTGAGAGAGATCCAAGCACATGAATGGAGGTGGGGATTACTGCGTGTCAATGAGAAATGGGGACATGTTATTACTTTACAGCAGGAAGTGGCCTCAGAGAGATCAAGGTGGCTTTCCAAACTACCTTTACTGAAATCCAAACCCAAAGGAAACAAAACCAATTCATTTCTCTTAGAATGGCTTTCTGATTTTCATTAGTTCCCCTGCCTGCTTTTCATTATATGAACTACCTATATTCCACTGGATATAATCGGATTTATTTGGAGCCCTGGGCACATATAGGAAATCTGCATTTAGCAGTCTGATCAAATAGAGAAAGTGCCTTTATATGCTAAACAGGATAAGAAGAATTCTTACAGAGAAATTTCTATAATAAAACCACAAAATCTGGTGTGCTGACTTCTGCTTGGTTAATTTGTAAAACCAAACAAGTATATTTTGGGCTGTACTCAGAAAAAGCAGTAACCAGGTTGCTGGCTGTACATTAAGAAGAAAGGATGTTACTGAAAGTGCCATGTAATGGAAAGAGAACTGAACTCCAGTTTACATCAAATTCTAGCCTCTGTTTCAGCAGTAGTGAGGGAACAACTTTTTCTTGATCCCATAGTTCTTCAGAAAGGATAGGATAGGATGACATGATTTCTCTTAAATCTTTTTCTTTTAAATATATGTAGATTGTTCCTTAATACTGATTGAAAGTGCATCTGAGTCTTCACAATGAGAGCTAATTTAGCCATCCCAGGTACTTGAAAACTAATTGCAGTCTCTGAAACAAAGAAACAAAAAAGGAAATTAGATTTCATCAAGATTGAGTTTATTGGGACCAGCAATTAGCATAAAGGCTATGTCGCTGGACTCCCACGTAGTCGACTGTGGTTCGTGTCCCTGACCCAGTGGCTTAAAACTCATGCCAGGTGCATGTGCGTGTGTGCCCAAGATCCCAAGAGGAGAATGGAGGAGAAGGGATTGCAGCGTGGCCATTCCCCCTGGGGAGTGATTTCTTGCTTTCTGTCTCTCTGTCTCTCTCTCTGTCTGGCTGGCGAGCGCAGTACCCTATAGCAAAAAACTCTAAAATAAAAAAAAGAATTGAGTTTATTATATTTTTTTAAAGAAAGAAATTTCTGCTATAGGACTCATGCACTCACCAGAGAGACAGAGAGACAGAAAGCAAGAAATCACTCCCCAGGGGGAATGGCCACGCTGCAATCCCTTCTCCTCCATTCTCTTCTTGGGATTTTGGGCACACACGCACATACACCTGATGTGAGTTTAAGCTGCCGGTTCAGAACTCGAACTGCAGTCTACTACATGGGAGTTCAGCAATGAAACCATTATGCCATCTGCTGGACCCTCATTCTAGGTTCTTCTGTGTTGCTTTTCCTAGTAGGGAACTTATTCCATTGTAGGTACTTGTCTGAAAAATAATGCTTTAAAGATATTAAGTCTATGTCAGTGTCTTATTGTTCTAGTCTTTCTAGGGGATTTTATTGTAGTTAATTGATAGGAATCTAGCAAGGGTGGTATAGAACATATTTTACTTAATTGCAGACATTCATTTACTTTCATTGACTGTTGAGTTTACATTAGTTTGTTACATTAATAATACATGATGAGTAGGTATGGAGCTTAAACTTCTCTAAGACCCTAAATTAGGAGAACTCATTGCAGGACATGACTTAAAACACTATTTCACTCTTTCTATAGTTGGCCTTTTTAAATTCTTTTCTAGGATGTTGAAGTCTTGGGGTTTCTGATTATTTTATCCAAAATGTTTTGACCTCTTCCAGCATTTTTTAAAATGTCCATTGAATATGCCCTCCTTCCTCTTTGTTCCAAACCACCAGTCAATATCAACCTATGATATGAGTGCACACTAACTTCTGGCATGCAATCCCCCAATGCCATACCTTTCTTTAGGTTATCTAGCACCATTTTCTGCTGGATTCCTCCAAAATAACACAGCTTTCTAATTCTATTGCATTGATTCTCTCTTGCTTTTCCCAGTTCGCCAGCTCATTTCACTGCTTCTAGAATTCCCCAGCACAGAGCTTAACCAGAATTGAACTGAGTTTGTTTTTGAGGAGAGTGGTCTACCTTCCAGTTAGCACGCAATGGCAATGAAAAATGGGCATCTGTTTATTCATCAAGACATTTAGAAGCTTGAAGATCTCTTTCACAGTTTGTGAACAAAAGGGATATTGTAAGGAGAAAATTCTACCTTCAGAAAACTGCTGGGCCAACTTGTCTCTTGTGTGCCCATTGGTGAGTCCCTCAGATCCACCAAACCTCAATTTCATCAGTTAAAAGGAAGGAGTAATAATATTGATGGCAGAAATGTTTAAGGATTAAAGTGAGTAATTTTCTTTTTAACTGCTTCTATCTCTTGTACTATTCTTTTTCTATTTTTCTTGTTTTCTTCTTTGTCTTCTCTTTTCATACTTTGTTTTGTCCTTTGGTTTTTATGGTACTGTTTTTATTCTCTCTCTCTTTTATTTACTATCTTCCACTCCTTTATGGTTATGATATGCTCCTGCCTAGCATCATTTATTTCTTTTTGTTGCTAATTATATTGTATATTGCTTAGGGTATTATCCCTGTACCACAGTGTCATGACAGACATTCAATCAAACTGATCTGATTTTTGTTGAAATGGAGTGGTCTGAGAGTCCAAGTAGGTAAGTTAAATGTTTTCTCATAAAATGGAGTGTACAAGCACTAAAATACCCTTGTGGATATATCCATTGCACCTTGAAGAAACCATCCATTCGCTCTTTCTGACTAGATCCTGAGGCTTATTCTCGTGCCCTTTCCTCTTGAAACCTAATTCTTCAGTTTCTTTGTTATTTCAGAAAATTCTGTCATCTTCTCAAAATATCTTTTTGCTTCAGTTAGAGTATATTCATGTAGCTCTCTTTCAAAAATCCCAAAATGACTTACTTATCTGTTTTTCCCTAGAGACATCTTTCCTACCCCAACCATGAATACTCAATCCACATATATAATAGAAAATATACATACAGAGGCATGCTCTATAGAATACAAGGATATCAAACACTGTTTGAAAACCCTTAGCTAATATAAGATGCAACAAAGCATTCCCCTGAGTACCTCACTTTTCACACCACAGAAGGGGGTTCTGGTTGTGTGATAAAAGAGAGAGCATAGTTAAGCACCACCCAAAGCCTAGAAATGACCCAGTCACGGTTACTGCTCTTGTAAGAGGTTGAGCATCAGAAATGGGGTTCTCGGGAACCAGCAGTTAGCGTAATGGCTATATCGCTGGACTCCCACGTAGTCGACTGCGGTTCGTGTCCCGGACCCGGTGGCTTAAAACTCATGCCGGGCGCATGTGCATGCGTGCCCAAGATCCCGAGAGGAGAATGGAGGAGAAGGGATTGCGGCGTGACCATCCCCCCTGGGGAGTGATTTCTCGCTTTCTGTCTCTATGTCTCTCTCTGTCTGTCTGGCGAGCGCACGCACCCTACAGTGAAAATCTCTCCAAAAAAAAAAAAAATGCCTTAAAAAAAAAAGAAAAAAAGAAATGGGGTTCTCCTAGCTCATGGATTGTGGAAGTCCCCTACCTATTTTTCAGATTGACTTTTCACAGAGGCAAATGGGATTAACTTTAGGATCCTGAAAGCTGCCTTCTCTCAGAATTGATAGTTACCACCTCCACCTTCTCCTGAATATTATTTAATAGACCTTGTTCTTCCACTTCACACACATACACACACACAAACACACACACACACCACACACACAGACTCCTCTAACATTTTCCCCTACCCCCAAAAATATGCCAGAGGTCATGAAATCTCTGTCTCAGATTTGAATATATGCATTTTTAGCTCTTGGCACCCACATCTTCCTTTGGGAATAAACTTGGATCCCATTTAAGCTTAGCCTCTCTATGTAAGATAGTGTATTTCAGCACAAGGCAGCATGGATTTCAACCACTTTGACTTTCACTGAGATGTATTGAACACCTATGTACTTGTAAGAGTTATACTTGTAATGGAGAATTTAAGTGGATTGTGAACCAAAGACTAGGTTGGTTTATGAAACTTTCCTCTAGAAACTCAAGAGGTTTTTTCATCTCTGTTGTTTTCTTTTCTCCAAAGTAAAGAGAATAACATTTTCTGCACAATAGAATGAAGCAGTGCCTTTTTTTTGACAAGCATGTGAAGAACTTACACTAGCCCAGTGTACTAAGCAGTAATGTGACTGCTCTATAAGCTCATTGCCTGAAATGGCCTAGGAAAATTGAAAGATAAATACATCATGGAGATGGCATTACCGTCACATCAGGATCTTATTTATTTGGGAGGACTGTTAAAAGCTCTGTGCTTGGGACACAAGTTCAAAAGAATTTGCCTAGAAAAGTCTCAGAGCTTTAAATATTCCCTCCGAAATGTAGGCTGCTGAAGCAGATTGCAACAGTCATTTGTCTGCTTATTAGTTTAGAACATTTGTCGCACTGTAATTGCAGGGGGAGAAAAAAATCCTTGCAATACACGTGGCTCATTCCACCAGTCACTGGAGGAATGAGTCTCTCCAGGGTACAAATCACTGTTTTTTTGTTTTGTTTTGTTTTGTTTTGTTTTTCTGCTGCAGAAGCTTACAGTATGATGTGCTATAACCCCTAATAGATACAATACATCTCTGAGGAACTTAACAAAAGAAATCAATGGTTTGTTTTATGCCCATTGTCTCCTCAAGTTTCGTCATGCATTTGCTTTGCCTGGGTGGGATAACTTAAGAGCAAACACTCGGGACCAGCAGTTAGTGTAATGGCTATGTCGCTGGACTCCCATGTAGGTAACCACAGTTTGAGTACCGGACCCAGTGGCTTAAACTCACGCTGGGTGCATGTGCATGTGTGCCCAAGATCCCGTGAGGAGAATGGAGGAGAAGGGATTGCAGCGTGACCATCCCCCTGGGGGGTGATTTCTCACTTTCTGTCTCTCTTTCTGGCGAGCACACATGCCCCATAGCAAAAACCTCTCAAAAAATAAATAAATAAATAAGAGCAAACACTATTCATAATAAAATGTTGGCTCATAAATATGGTTTGTGTATTTATAGCATTAATTGTAATCCCAGCTCAAAGCAGTTTGAAAGAACATCCAAAAAAAAAAAAAGTAAAAAAAAAAAAAAAAGAAAGAAAGAAAGAAAGAAAGAACATTCAAAAAAGGAAAAAGTGAAATAAAATTGAGAAAGATTGCATTCACACACAGTGTTACTCTGGAAAAGGTACTGGAACACTGGATTACTCCACAACAAGTACACTAAAATCATTGAGTCCATTCCCAAGAAGTGGAGTATAGGGTTAGTGATTCCGGAAGAAATGAGAGTGTGTTGCAAGCATGGGAAAACAAAAGAAAACAAGAAAGTATGCGGTCATGAAGCAAATGCTTAGTCTCAAAGATCAGAGGCTTAAAGAAAAGAATAGATTAAAACCTAAAATGAAAGACAAGAAAGATTCTAGCACCTTGAAGGAAAAAGATGTCCCCCAACACCCTTCCTGCTTATTCTTTCAATACACATCTGGGTCCACCTTACCACATCCTGGTTGATACCAACTTTATCAACTTTTCCAATAAGCCAAACTGGACTTAGTGCAGTCAATGATGGGCTGTCTGTGTGCCAAGCGTATCCCTTGTGTAACTGACTGTGTAATGGCTGAAACTGAAAAATTGGGGTAAAAGTATCAAGTGGCTCTCAGGATCGCTAAGGATCCAAGATTTGAATGATTACCATGCACACTTAAAGGAACCTATGTGGATGACTGCTTAGTACAGAGAGTAAATCAGCACAAGTGTTACATCATGACCACTGTTGACCGAGACCTTAAACAAAGAATCCAGAAGTTCCCAGGAGTTCCTATCATGTACATTTCTAACCATAGAGACAACACTGAGCGGATGCCAGATGATTATGGAGCCCCTCTGTTCTAATTCCTAAAGGACAAAATTCCTCTGCCTTTCTTTAACTAAATATCTCTGTTGCCAGTTCATTAAACATACTGTTTGTCATGGACAAAATAAAGGAAAAGAAGTGGAGTAAACAAGAATTAGTCTTGTTAATAGTAAAGCACTTCTAGCAGTTCAAACTACCCAGTGATCAATAGAGATACTTTTGAACATTTGAGTAAGTTCTTTCTCAAAGAAAAAGCATAACAGAAGACAAATGTTTCTGAACTCGAAGATGGAAGGAACAAATTTGATCACTGTATCAGCATTGAGTAACTGAGTAAACCTCAATGAATTGCTTAGTCTTTATGATGTTTGGTTTCTATAGAATGACCATAATCCCTCACAACAGGATTTTGAACACTGAATAAACTTGTGTAGGCAAAGTGGATAAAATAATGTCTTATGGGTATTCAACATTCGATTCATATTAGTTTTACATTTTCTAGCATGGCCAAATGGTCAGGCTCGCTCATCACACGGCAGATGTCACTTACCCTCTCTTTTCACTACACACTACAAAAAAGTATAATCAATTTTGACTGTAGCATGAAATTTGTAACATCTAACTTTTTTCAAGGACTCTTTCTAAAGTAGAAAATTAATTCTATGGAATTAATACTTTCTTAGCAGTTAACTTCATATCAAAAGTAAGTGTATGCGTATGTGGCCAAAATCCCCAGAGGAGAATGGAGAAAGAGGATTGGGGCTTGGCCACTCACCTCTGGGGTGGGGGTACTTTCTTGCCTCCATCCTCCATCTCTCTCCAGTGAGTATATGCACCCTCTAGCAAATTAAAAAAAAAAAAAAAGACTAAGTAATATGTGAAAGTGTTTGGAAATGAGGGTTTTTTATATGCTTGCTGAATGTATTTGAATCATAAAATTATAGTGGAATATGGAAGAAAGGGAAGGACTAAAAAAAAGAAAAGGATATAGAGATATTCTTAGTTGACTGGATTGAGTCTAAAAGAAAATTTTTCCCTTGGTAAACAGAAGATCTCATTTTAATTCTCTTTACCTTTAGTTTTTTCTCCCTGTCCAGCTCCATCTCTGTCCAACTATGGGTACTTATACTTCATTACTTTTTCCTTAAAACAAATTCTGTCCAGGGTATGAGTTGATCCCTACCAAACCTTGCTATGTAATAAGAGCTTCATACTTAGTGCCTAGATAGGTATCTAGAACTGGCCTTCTGGTATTACTCCCAGTTACTGAGATATCATCGCATCTAATAAATCTGTGTTCATAAAGTAGATTTTCAAACCATACAGATTCTCATGGAACCATGAGCTCTTTCATCTGTCTTAATATGTTGCCGCTGGAGACCTCTAACTATAAATATTAGCCCATACCTATCCCAATTATTACATATCCTTTGAATGTCATGATTTGAATGGCTGGTCTGGTCATTTCCCTCCTATAACCTAGTTACATTCAATCTCTAGCATTTCCTCTCTGTTTTGAGGATCTTGAGGTCCTAATCATATGTGTGAACATGATTTTATAAATTATAAAAATGAAATCTCTCCGTGGCTCCCAAATGTACTAAAACATTCCATAAACTTGAAGCAAGAAGAGAGGCTTTAAAAATCTTGTTCAAATGGACACTTATTTTATCTGAATGTGTGTGCTTTTTCTAATACAGGGAGCAGATTGTGGGGAAAATGGATGGTAAATATAGGTTCACTTTGCCATAGTGTAAATCATGTTTAGAACCTTCTTAGAGTTCTGGGAGGCTCTAGGAAACTCCAGATCATTTACTCCCTATAATTACATTTCATCATATTTACTTTTAGTTTGTCTGTTAATAAAGTCCCTTGATCTGCTTAACTGCCTCCTTTGCAATTAAACAGTCAAGGAAAGCATATGGATAATACTGTGCTAATGATACAGTTTAAAATTTAGCATGATTTAAAAGGAAATTTTAACCTACTGTGTTTGGTCTCAAATTGCTCTGGTTATTATGGCGATGTTTTCAAACTTATCATTCCTACAAAGGCTTCACATTTCACAATGCTTATTTTTCAGTGAATGAATCTTAATTAACACTTGCTAAGAACCAGGCATTGCTGGGCCAGTCCTTTAGACTAGTTATTAAGGGAGCTGGATTCTACATGGTCAACTATGGTTCACATTAAGCCCTGATAGCATGTGCATGTGTTCTCAAGTCTCCACAGGATAAAGAAACGAAGAACAGATTGAAGCATGATCATGTTCCATTGGGGTGCTTTTTCTGCCTCTCTCTCTGTCTCTCCCTTCATAAGAAAACATGCCCACTGGCAATTAGAAAAAGAAAAAGAAAAAGAAGTTGCATTCCAATCTATACATTTTATTTCTAACTCTTCACATTCATAATATAAAGATCAGCTTCATCTATGAGAATGGGCTGTATAAGTCAGTTTTGCTGATATATACAGTATATATTTACATATATATATGAATGATTTAATTTTATTCATTGTCATTATTTTATTTTACTTTTTTTGAAGTTGACCAGAGAGAAACAGAGAGAAAAATGGAAAGTGAGAAAGCAAGTTGCCAGGTTCAGAACTTGAACCGCAGTCAGCCATGTGGTAGTCCAGCCATCTTAACCAGGACGCCACCTGCCGGCCTCCAGTTTTGCTGCTTAACAATAATCCAAAACTTCAGTGGCTTAGCAACAAACTTTTTTTTGCGGTCAGATTACATGACAGCTGCTGTAGCAGTTCTACTTGCTCCATATGTCTTCTCATACTAGGATACTGATTGTGGGATAGCCCAAATCTGGTACATACCATGCTAGCAGCAAAGGGCATAATAGCGAGGCAAGTCATGGTACCAGATGTGGTACTAGAGGTACCATTGATACTGGGGGGATATTAGTGCAACACTGCAATACTGATGCCATATGGAAAGGTCCCAGGTCCATGTCTTAATCTCTTTGCACATGTCAGTTTCATATGTGTGCCCATGATACTGGCTGGGTGGGGCTGGGACTGGATAGTAGTATGAAGACTTTGTCATCTATGCCTCTCTCTCCCTCTTATGAAAGGAATAAATTAGTGAAAGAAAAAAAGGCACAAAATAAAGCAAAGGTATATAGTCCTGGATAGTGGTGTGAAGACTTTGTCATCTATGCCTCTCTCTCTTTCTCCCTCTTATGAAAGGAATAAATTAGTGAAAGAAAAAAAGGCACAAAATAAAGCAAAGGTATATAGTCATATTTAAAACTTTGAAGTTATGTATAACATCCATTAACATTCTAATGGTCACAAGAAGTCAAACAGCCAAACTCAGCATCAGTGGAGAGGAAAATACCTTCCTCCTATAAGGAGAAAGGAGTGAATATTTGCAAATGATAAAATAATTTATAACATATAGACATTTGATAATTCTAGTTACATATATGTTTAATATAATCTTACAAATCTCTAAGACCTATGACATGGCTACACTGCTGTGTGTCTTTTCCAAAACTCTCTCAGAATTCCAGGTAGATACTTTTTCAGATAGTGCTGGTCACTCCTGAGGCATTCAAGATTAACAAAGAGCAATTGGATTATATTTAGGTCAGTTCACTTTTTCCAGTCATGAAGTTGTAGTCTATAAAACTGTGCTAAGAACAACATTGCCTGCTGCAAAGTGTTGTGGCTTCTCTGAGGTGCAGCACACACGTCACCTGCAAGGTACTCCACTTTTGTAGGTACTGGTAAAAGTGTTTTGATAAGATGCAGGAAAAAAGAAACAAAGTCATGATGTGAATGGGGTGAGGGAAAAGTGGGGACTGAGTAGGAACTGGAAAAAAGAATTCTATGTAGAACAAGGGAATGAAAGTTATAAATATGGCAGGAGAAGATAATAAATCATTTTCACTTCTCTGACTCTATATACACTGAATGTGGAAAATATATCCTTGACATTTCTGTTATTCTTTTCAGAGCTTCCTCAGCATTCTCGTCTTCCACTCATCATACAAATGACATGAAAGACACAAAGTAAATACTTGATTTTGGTCCATCGCATACCTGTAAGTCTCAGTTTTCTTATCTCAGAAATAATATACATAATTGGTTTTACTCAGTTACAGTCTTGAAAGATCTTTGAAACCATGAGACACTGCATACATGAAGTTACTCAGTTTCTCATGAGACCTGGAGAATCATTAAGAGCTTTTCCATCTTAGAAGTTCTATGCTTTTAGCATTATTTTCTTAGACTTGGAGAGGGTATTAGAGATTCAATAGTTTATGCCCTGTATTCCACAGATGAACAGATATTCTCAGTTTTATTATATGATCTCAGTTCTTATAATATAGAACAAACTATTTAGAACTCCTGCATAAGACTTTTGGATTTTATTTTAGTTTTTTTCTTAGTGCGAGTAAAATTATTTTTGTTGTATGTTCAGATGGCTTGCTTTATTCATATCACTTTTCATAGTTTCCTGTAGTTTTCAATTCAGTTAAAACGAATGAATGCATATGAATTTCATGAGTACACATACTAAACAATGCTTCTTAGCTCAACTACATATTGAAATCACCCAGGGAATTTAAAAACTGTTGATTTCTGAGTCCTCATTTTAGGTATTCTAGTTTACCTGATCTAAGGCAGATCTCAAGCATAGATTTTATATGTTTGTTGATTGCTTGTTTTAAAATTTTCAGGTGGCTCTACTGTGTAGCTGTGCTGTTGTTGTTACTATGGCTTTGTAGTATACTTGGAAATCCAATAATATGATTCCTTGATCTCCATTCTTTTCATTCATGATTGGTTTGGCTGTTTGAAGTCTTTTGCAATTCCATATAAATTTTGTAATTGCTCTTTTCTATTTCTATGAATAATGTCATTAGTATTTTGATAAGTTTCACAATTAATTTGATCACTTCTGGCAGTATTAACATTTTAACATTGATTCTTCTAATCTATGAACATGGGATATCTTTACATTTGTTTATATATTCTTCAATTTATTTCACCGTGCTTTAAAGATTTTATTATAGAGATTTTTCACCTCCTTGGTTAAATTTACTCCTAGGTATTTTATTTATTTTGTAACTATTGTAAAGGGATCGTTCTTCTTTATCTTTTCAACTATTTTGTTATTGATATATAAAAAGGCTACTAATTTTCATATGTTGATTTTATATCCTACAACTTTATTTAGTATTTTTTATCAGTTCTAAGAATTTGTGTGGAATATTCATTGTTTTCTATATGAAAGATCACATTATCTGCAAACAGGGACAATTTGGCATTCTTACCTGTTTGGATACCCTTTATTTAGTTAGTTAGCAATTTTTCTCTTTAGTAGTTGTTCTGGCAAGTACTTCTAATTTCTGCTAAATATGAGTGATGGAAGTGGACATCATTGTCTTCCAGCTCTTAGAGGATAATCTTTCAGCTTTTCCCCATTCTGTGTTATTAGCTGTGAGTCTGTCATATGTGACCTCTATTATATTGACATATAATGCTTCTATCTTTACACATGTTTCAAAGGGCTATGGAACTTCTTTAGCTCTGTTCTCAGTTTCACAGTTTCTCCTTCCTGAGTAGTCATAGCATGTCCTAGGTTTTCATTTCAATGTACATAAAGAGTCTACGATCTCAGTCAGACAAACAAGATTGGAGAGCCCACATTCTCAGTCATTTTCTTAGTCTTCATCTTGGTCAAGTCCCTATAATAGCATAAGTTGCATCAAGAACAGAGCTTTGCCTCCCCTGAAGGAGAATGAGAGGGATCTAGGAAATGATCAAGCCCAGGGAGTTCATTTTATAGACATAATGTCTGAGGCCCAGAGAAATATACTCAAGATCAGTCTCACAGTCCAAAATTACCTTACTCTCAGATAGTTCTTTCTATTTCAAAGTTTTCAAAGTGATTTCTCATAGTCACACCAAGCATGCCTGAAATTTCTCCAGTCACCCTTTATGGCCATTGACTTTGATATTATATGCCAACCTGTCAGAGTGAGGGAATGTTTTCTGGGCAGACCATCTCTGTTCAGTATTGTGATGCAGAGACTGATGGGTTCTGAGAGAATAGGGCAATAGACTGGCAAGTTTTGGTGGTAGGACAAAGAAATATTTTTGGAAAGCAAAAATAAAACATCTTACATGCTTTCCTTTGATAATTATCACTCATATTTAATGTGCACTTATGATATATCAGGAATGATTCTAAGTGTTTAATAAATAGCTACTTTAATACTCATAATAAACCAATCTGAAAGATATTATTACCATTATCTATATTTACAGATAATGATACCAAGATGCAAAAAGATTAAATAACTGATTCAAAGCACATATCTAGAAAATAACACAGCCAAGATTCAAACCAAAGTGGTTCACAAACCAAGAGAATCTAACCAATATATTTACCTTCTCAAGGACAGTATATTAACATTAAAACTTATATCAGGTTGTCTCTAGCCATTAACAAAAATCAACTCAAAATGGATCAAGGAGCTAAACATAAACCCTCAAACTATAAGACTATTGGTGGAAGACACAGGGAAAATTTTTGAGACTTCGTAGTAATCACAGACTTCTTAAATGAGACCCTCGAAGCATAGGCAATAGTCCTAAAAATAAACATGTGGGACTACCTTAGGGCAAAAAGCTTCTGCACAGCAAAACAAGCAATCATTAAGTGAGGAGACAACCCTCAGAGTGGGAGACTATCTTTGCAAACTATTCCTCAGATAAGGGGTTGATAACCAGAATATACAGGAAACTCAAGATTAAAAAGAATTAATCTAATTAAGAGAAGAGTAAATGAGCTGAAGAAAATATTCTCAAAGGAAGTCATACTAACAGCCAATAAGTATATAAAAACATGCTCAACATCTTTTACCATAAGGGAAATACAAATCAAAATGACAATGAGATATCACTTAAACCCAATCAGAATGGCTAAAATGTTAAAAATATGTAAATAGAGAATTGTAAGTGTTGATGAAGCTGTGGTGAAAAAGGAACTCTCCTTCACTATTGATGAGAATGTAAATTAGTACAATCACTGTGGAGAATGATATGGAAGTTTCTCAGAAACCTACAGATAGAACTACCAAACGACTCAGTAATTCCACTCTTAGGTATCTACCTAAAGGATGGGAAAATCTTCAGTCAGAAACACTCTTGCACATCCACATTTATTACAGTATTACTTACAATTGCTAAGACATGGAAACAAACCAAATGTCCAAAAACAGACAAATAGATTGAAAAAGTATGGCACATGTACTCTATGGGATACTATTCAGCCATAAAAAAAATAAGATCTTGGCATTTGATGCAAAAGTGGACAAATATGGAAGACAATGATGAGTGGAACAAGCCAGACAGGCTATGAAAGACAGGCTTTGTGTGTTCCTGCTCAATAAATACTGAGTATCTGTGCTCTATAGCAAAAACTGAAAAGTAAGAAATTAATAGCAGGGAGGTTAACTGTGGATACTAGAGATAGTATGAGAAGAAGGGTTAGGGGATGGGACAAAGGAGAACAGTGAAAAAAATTAAAAATACATTTAATTGACAGGAAAATGAAAGATGATATGCTGATGATAATGTATATGGCAGTATCTTTGTCTTGACTGCTATGCACTGTGTTTACATTTGGAAAAACCATGTTGTACACTGTAAAGATGTACAGTGATTAAATAGAAATTATATACACACACACATATACAAGGTTACATTGGGAAAAACGGATTTAGAAATACAGAATTGTGGAAGATGTTTGAAAGACTCTCAAGATCATATGTTCTTAGATTCACAGGGTCTCCTGACTGGAGAATACACTGACTCTTTTTTTTTTTTTTTTTTTTTTTGAGAGGTTTTTGCTATAGGGCACGTGCGCTTGCCAGACAGACAGAGACAGAGAGACAGAAAGCGAGAAATCACCCCCCAGGAGGGATGACCATGCTGCAATCCCTTCTCCTCCATTCTCCTCTTGGGATCTTGGGCTCACATGCACATGTGCCCGTGGGAGTTTTTACTGGGACACGAACCGTGGTCGACTACATGGGAGTCCAGTGACATAGCCAGTATGCTAACTGCTGGTCCCAGAGGATACACTGACTTTAAAGTTCCCATTCAAATTTGCTCTGTATTGGACCAGCAGGTTATGTGCTGGTTAAGCCTAGATCCCACATGGCTGACTCTGCAGTTCAAGTCCCTGACTGGACATATGTGCATACCTGCTCAAAATTTTGAGAGGAGAATGGAGAAGAAGGGATTGCAGCATGACTACACCCTTGGAGGGTGATTTCTTACTTTCCCTCTCTCTCTCTCTCTGTCAATCTTCGGTGAGCACAGGTGCCCAATTCCAAAAATCTTAAAAAAATAAATAAAAATTAAATTAAAACTTTCATACTATTTGAAAACAAAACCAAAACCAAATTTGCTCTATATTATTTATAGTAAATGACTATCTAATCTCACTACCTCTTGAAAACTGTCAACGATAAGGAACTCCCTCCTAAGGGCTTCTCTTGATCTGTGTGCACTTCAACCAAACACAATATATGCATTTCATGTAATGAATTAAAGATCAACTCCTTGAATCTTCTACCCAGTAGTCTCAATTTTTCTTCTTAGGAACATAGGGACTATTATGTCTTATATTTGACAACCTTTCATTTGAAAATTATAACTGTCCTATCCTTTCTCTATTTCTTTTACCCAAGATTAGTATTTCTATTTTCTTGATACTATTTATTTTTTAATTTTAAAGAATTATTTAATTTTGTTTATTATTATTATTCAATTTGATCAGAGAGAGGAAAAGTGAGAAAGCAAGGTGCCAGTTCTAGGACACAAACCATGGTAAGCGATGTGGGAATCCAGTACCTTAACCACCATCCTGCCTGCTGACTCCCAAGTATTAATTTTATAAAATGAGTTTAAGTCCCTCCCTAGAATATAGAACTTTAATAGCAGTTAGCATTTTTTTTAGACACAAAAGCTCAAACAAACAAAAACAAAACAAACAAAACACAGATGTTGGGAGTCAAAATATACAAAATGTAACACCATCTGATTGTTCACTTATACTCAAAGACAAAAGCTATGATTTATTTATTTTACATTATATAATATATTAATTAGGGTAAAATTCTTTCTTGTTCATTTAATAGTTCAAAGTGAATATTCCTGGTAGGTATATGTTTTTCTTCCATGCAGTGATTTATTTTCCTCCATGTAGGTTCCTTCCATATTGGAATCTACTAGCCTCTAGCAACAGTTTTCATTGGTAATCAGAGCATATGGAAAGAAATTCTTGGAAGAAGTGTACCTCTTCTTTGAAGAATGGTATACACCATTTTTACTTGCACTCTACCATTGAGAAGACATAAATGGCTAGATCTACCTATTTTTAAAAAAGGCTGGGAAATGTCACCTTGTTGTGTGTTCAAAAAGGTATACAGGGAACCAGCAGTTAGCATAATGGCTATGTCGCTGGACTCCCACGTAGTCGACCGCAGTGCGTGTCCCGGACCCGGTGGCTTAAAACTCACGCCGGGCGCGTGTGTGTGCGTGCCCAAGATCCCGAGAGGAGAATGGAGGAGAAGGGATTGCGGCGTGACCATCCCCTCTGGGGGGTGATTTCTTGCTTTCTGTCTCTATGTCTCTCTCTGTCTGTCTGGCGAGCGCACGCACCCTACAGTGAAAATCTCTCCAAAAAAAAAAAAAAGGCATACAAATGGATTTTGGTGAACACTTTGAAATCTGCCATAAGCGCCATATGAAATGTTAAGAAATCAGACCTCAATTGTAATCTCGACCTCTTTCTTAGTAGACATATGTGTATACGCAATTAATTGCACTCATCCTCTATCTCCTCAATTTTTTGGGCTTTTAAGAAAGAAATATTTATTTAATTTTATTTATTATTATTATTATTTTTAAATTTGTTATGGTATACATTTTCTCACCAGAGAGAGAGAGAGAGAGAGAGAAAGCAAGCTGCCAGGTCCAGGACTTAAACCATGGTGAGCCATGTGGGAGTCCAACACTTCAACCATCATACTGCCTACTGGTCCCTATCTCCTCTGTTTTTAATAGTATGTATCTTTTTTTTTTTCTTTTAGAAAGATTTTTGCTATAGGGCAAGTGTGTTCACTGAAGAGACAGAGATAAAGAGAGAAAGAAAGCAAGAAATCACCTCCCTTCCCCCAGGGAGGATGGTCATATTGCAATCCCTTCTCCTCAGTTCTCCTCTTGGGATCTTGGGCACACATGCCCAGTGTGAGTTTTAAGCCACCAGGTCTGGGACTCAAACCACCACCAACTACGTGGGAATCTAGTGATGTAAACATTCTGCCATCTACTGGTCCCTAATAGTATGTATCTTACAAGGATTAAATGAGATAACAATTTTAATGTCCTTGGTATTGTCTAGCATGTGAAAAATTCTAAATAAATATTAATCATTATTAGTTGGCCAGTCTGTGGGGTGGTGTTTAAGGTGGCTGAGTCCCAGACCAGCAGCTTGAAAAACACACTGGGTAGATGTGTGTGTTCATGTTCAAGATTCCAAAAGGAGGGGGAAACTGAGGTGAATGGATTGCAATGGGGGCTACTTTTTCACTACCAGCTTCCTCCAGCAAGTGCATGTGCCCTCTTACAAATAAAAAATTTTAAAAAGTCATTATTAGCATCTATTCTCTTACTATTACTGCCGGATTTCAGCTTGGATCCCAGAAGATAATGGATTTGTTGAGCTAAACTGAGCTAAACCTCACAGCCATTCCCAAGGTCACCCATATCCTTATAAGGAAGTACAAGGGAAGTAAGTCTGGTCCACAGTCACTTTATTTCTAACATGCTTACAGTCTGCGTTCTTTGTGCTCTGTGCTGCATTCATCTGTGGGACTTATTTATACGTCTTCTAGAGACACGCTTTCACTAACTGGGGATTGAAAGTTAAGATCAAGAGCTGAATTGAACAAGTAGCTAGTCTAATAGGTGCTGCAGGTCTCATTTCTGCCACTGCCAGTGACTGGCCGTAGCTGCAACATTGGCACAAACATAATCCTGGCTGTTGGCCCACTGAGCAAGGTGGCTGAGAGGGAAAAATGCAGGGCTATTGTAATAGCTCTTCTGTTTTAAACACCGAAGCCCTATGTAGAACCCCCAGTCATCTGACTGAGAGACCCCACAAGCTATCCTGTTTCGAAAGGCTCAGCCCAGTTAGCCCAAACCATAATGCTGTGTGGACAATTTGCTTTCTCTGAAACAAGATCATTCAATGAAATTCATGATTTCCAGAATCAGCAAGAGCCACTGTGCACAGTGCTCCCTAGGGCTATGATGACAAAGGCTGGATTATTCATTACAATCTGTTCTTCCAACTAATACCTTCTCCGTGGGTTCCATTGCAATTGTTATTCTTGCTAATTGTTCAAACAGTGAATTGGTGGCCAAGTTACCAGGTGAGATGAGGAAGGGTTAGATAAAGTATGTGTTTCTTCACATTCAGAGTCTCTGGGGAACATTGACATGCTGAAACCGGGTGGCGGAGTGGTCATATCAAAAAGCCAGCCTTTCTCTGAATGCCAGACTGGATATGAAGTTAAAGTTTCTCCAGTTTCAATTATTTAAATAACCCTCAACTCAACTTCTGCTCAAATTGTTTTCTGTGATCCTGTTCCTTGTTTCTTTCGTTGCTGAGAATACATGCTCTTGGAAAACTCCTTAGAACTAATTAAGTCGTACTACGGGACATAGCCAGAGAACGGTCATCTCAACTGCTGAATTCTCTTTTCCCCAACAGGATATCAGAATTTCCCAGTATACTCTTAGTATGTAAGAGCTTTTCATGATGACCAGTTTCTCCTCAATTTAGTCTCTTTTCTACTTTCAATTTTTTTTTTGTTTTGTTTTTGCTGTTTTTTGTGTGTGTGTGTTTTATCCTCTCTTTGGTGAGGATGGAAAAGATCAGGACAGCAGCAGCCTGTAACTGTCCTCCTTGCCTTAGTTCCCATCCAGTATGTTTGTTTAAGAGTTTTCTCATCTTTCCTCTTGCAAGGAATGGAAAGATAAGATCTGAATAAAGGCCAGAGCAAACAATTTGGAACTATTCTCAAAACCAACAGGGCAACTAGAGATGCAGTGGCTGCAACTGTTCCTTAAAAAAATCTTTGCTTCAACTCTCCTGAAGCTTGAAACTTATACTCCCAACAGAGAGATAGACAAAGGGTTCAGTGTTAGAAACATGCTTTCCAGGGCCAAGGCCGCCCGTGAGGGAAGTCTGTGGTGCCTGCTGCAGATCATGTGTCCTATGGCTATGTTCCTGGGCTATACACAAGCTCAAGGCTTGACTGTCTATTTGGGAACCATTGATCTGAGAGATAATCATGGCCTTTTTGAGCCTTCATGTTTTCATCTATAAAATGTGGCTCATGATAATTACTTTGTGGGTTCTTGCTCAGTTGGGATGTGTTAGTGTGCAGAAAGAGGTTTATGGACTATACAGAGGACTGTAAATAGCAGTTGCATGGAGTAGTGGTTGAGGTGCTGGACTCCTACATGGCCGACCGTAATTTAAGTCCTGGACCTGGCAGCTTGAAACTCACACCAGGCCCACATGAGTGCATGCCCAAACTCCCAGGAGGAGAATGGAGCAGAAGGAACTGAGGTGTGGCCATCACCCCAGGGGGTGATTTCTCATTTTCCCTTTCACTGTCTCTTTCCGGTAATTGCATGTCCCCTATGACAGAAACCTTAAAAAAAAAAAAATTGCAATTGTATGTTCAGGACAGATAGTAGAAAAAAATAACCTCTGACTAGTCATACTGAGCAGAAGGCAGTGCAAAGAGGGGGAAAGGAGTGGATAGCCCCTGATCAAAAAAGCCGCCGTTTGATTCCCATAGGCTGCAGACCACGATCTTTGACCTCAGGTCTTCAGCCTAAACCATCTGTACTGATTGCTAAGGAGGTGAGTCCAGGGTAAAGTAAATTCGCAAAGACTAAAAAGAAACAAAAAGGAGGTTAAAGAAGGGAGGATAAACTTTTTCACCATCTTTTAAAATTCTCTTTAAATTTGTTTGACATGTAGTGTCCTAAGCTGAAAGCTGCTGTAATTGGTGTTCTGCTACAGCATATCAAATAAAAGAGATTACTACTACATTTGTAAGAGATGGTGCTTCCCTGAACACATACACAAAAGGACTGTGATAAATGTTCTTGTCAGTGATGAAGGGACATAGACATATATGCAAAAGTGGGATGTTTGGGGAAAAACATATTTCCTGTCTTTATTGATAAGAAGAATAGAGGCTATGCTTGATAACTGATTTTGTGTATTCAAGTGCTTTGACTTTGTTCTTTGTTTACATATTTAACATTTTTTAAAAACATCTTTTTTTTTTTTTTTTCAATTACCAGAGGGCATATGAGAGGGCCAGAGAGAGAGAAAGAACCTTCTAAACAGGAATGGTCACACTGCAGTACTTTTTCCCATTTCTCCATTCTTTCAGAATTTGGGGCACTGGGAACCAGCAGTTAGCATAATGGCTACGTCGCTGGACTCCCACGTAGTCAACCACGGTTCGCATCCTGGACCCGGTGGCTTAAAACTCACGCCGGGTGCGTGTGCATGCGTGCCCAAGATCCCAAGAGGAGAATGGAGGAGAAGGGATTGCGGCATGACCATCCCCCCTGGGGGGTGATTTCTCGCTTTCTGTCTCTATGTCTCTGTCTGTCTGGCGAGCGCACGCGCTCTATAGCGAAAACCTCTCAAAAAAAAAAAAAAAAAAGAATTTGGGGCGTTCAAGCACATGTGCCCACATGTTTTTCAAGCCATCTGGGTTGGGCTTCAAGCTGCAGTTGGCCATATGGAATCCAGCTCCCTTAATCACTAGGCTATGAGGCTGGCCCATGCATTTTATTTTATTTTATTTTTATTTTTTTTGAGAGGCTTTCGCTATAGGGCGCGTGCACTCGCCAGACAGACAGAGAGAGACATAGAGACAGAAAGCGAGAAATCACCCCCCAGAGGGGATGGTCACGCCGCAATCCCTTCTCCTCCATTCTCCTCTCGGGATCTTGGGCATGCACGCACACGCGCCCGGCGTGAGTTTTAAGCCACCGGGTCCGGGACGTGAACCGCGGTCGACTACGTGGGAGTTCAGCGACATAGCCATTACGCTAACTGCTGGTTCCTTGCATTTTATTTTTAAATGACTGATTTACCGACTTTATCTTTTAGTTTTATGGAATGCTGCTAGTTTATTTAAACTGCTTGGCATTTAGATCCCTGAATTTTACAAAATAAATGTCATTTCTATTTAATAGCATTAGTTGAAAGAATAAGTATAGATCAACGGGCTCATTCCATTTATCAGGAAGCTCCTGATAAATGATGGATTTCTGTTCAATTTCCTAGTCTTTCCTAAATAGTCCTGTATATATAGGATTTTGTTATCCAGCACCTGCATAATCATAAACTCTGACTTTATATATAAATATATGTATGTGTGTGCATTTATACATGTGTATACTTGAATATATGTATACAGCTATAAATACATATATAAATACACCCACATATATTTATATGTGAAGTCAGCATATATGTATACGTGTGCATTTATATGTGTGGGTGTACATGTATATATGTATGTATATACGTATGTATATAAATGTATGTGTGCGTATACACGTGGATGTATTTATATAACCAAGTTAAGGACAATGGTTTTGTCTATGTATTTGCTTTTTGATTCATTTATAACAGCAGTGCATCTGATAATATCTCCCTGAGGTCAGAGGAACAACAGGTTGCTCAAACATTTTGTGGAGAGCAGCGAAATATATAAAATAAATAGAAGCAGCATGATCAATATTGAAAAGTAAATGCATATTTTATTATTGTGTACCACATTTTGTTAGTAAAGGTTAGATTTCCCAATATTCACATCTAAGGATAATTGAGCCCTTTTAACCTCAGAAGGAGAAAAGTTCAAATAACTCTAATGTTGTAAGAACTTTGAAGCAGAGAAGTCACTATTTTTAAAGTAACTTGGTATACTCAAATTCAGGAGCACCCATTAATTGGGCAAATTTAGAACAAATGTGGGATCTAATGTGATCTTTTGAAAGAGCTATGAATGTGTGGATGGAGGGAGAAAGGAGAATCAGGACAGAGTGAATATTTACTTTGTGTGTATATATGTGGGTGTATTTATGTATGTATTTATATTTATATACCTATTTGCTTAAGCTTATAAAACATGCATACTTTTTTGTATTGATAATCCATACTATATTAGTCTGTTCCTGCAGCTAAAATAAAATACCTGAGATTGGATAATTTTTTTAAAAAAAATACACATATAGTTCTCAAAGTTCTGGAGAGCAGAAATTCTAGACCAAGGCATGAGTGGGATGGGTATCTGATGAAGGACTTGTCTCTGATTTGAGGATGCTGCATCCTCTGGAGTGGACACTGTGTCCTCACATGGAGGAGTGGACACAGGCAATAAATAAACAAGTAAAAAGGGGCTAGGGCTTTTCCTTTATCCTTTTTGTATGATAGTAATTCCTTTCCTGTGAGAGATGCACTCTCATATCTGAATTACCTCCTAACGTTCCCAACTGTTAACACTATCATATTGGTGATCAAATTTTGACATATTTTAGGAGACATATTCAGACCCCAGCATCCTACTTTTGTCCTAAAAATTTATATCTTTCTCAAATGCAAAATATATTCATTGCATCCCAATAGCCTTAAAAGTCTTAACTCATTCCAGCATGAACTCAAAAATATAAAGACCAGAATCTCATTTAATGAGCGAGACTCAGGGTACAATTTATCTTGAGGCAAATTGTTCTTTAGTTATGAACCCATGAGACCAAACAAGTTATATACTTTCTTTTTCTTTTTTGAAGAACTACTTATTTAATTTTATTTCTTCTTATTATTATCGTCTTTTAATTTTCTATAGGGCACATACACTCACGAGAGGGAGTGAAAGAGAGAGAGAGAAAGCAAGCCACCAAGTTAGGACTCAAACCATGGTCAATCACGTGGAACTTCTGGATCCCAAACACCACACCACCTGCTGACCCCAAGCTATGAACTTTCAAAATTCAATGGTAGGACAGTCATAGAATAGACATTTCCATTCTTTAAGGGGGAAATAGGGAAAAAAAAAAAGACTTTCCCTGTTCCAAATAAAGAGAAATTTATGAATAGCGTGTGTGTGTGTGTGATTTTGAAATTCTGTGTTTTTCAATAAGCCATCCACATATCTCACCTGGACAAGAACAGAAGGATAAACTCTATGGACTTGCCTCTGATGATGAGCATTCAGACAAACTGCCATACTGTAGCTCTTTATAGAAGGGTTGTCAACATGGCCACCTTGCTTTAGTCTTGCCTCACCTCAATCCCTTTTGACTGAAGCAGTCAGAGCAACATGTAAGTCAGAATGTGCTTCTTCTTCCTCAAATTACTGTAGCCACGCTGCTCTCACTTTCCTTGAGCTCAGCAAGCTACTTCTGGCTCATGGCTCTTACATTGTAATCCTCTACTTAGGAAGCTCTTTCTTCCAGCTGGATGTGCAGCTCACTCTCTCACTTGCTTATAGTATCTCTCATGTGATGTTTTGTTATGCAGGTCTTCTACACTATTTAACATAGAGAATCATTTCTGCTTCTATGCTGCCCTCATCCTTTCCCTGCTTTCTTTCTTTTTATTATCTGACATTGTTTTTTAATTTTACTTCTTTGGATGCTTATTGTTCTTCTTCTTCTAGTCCAATTAAAACTTCATGCAGGTATTTTTTCACTGCATTAGCCTCTGGGCCTACCTATGGCAATGCACTCAAACGCTCTGGAAAGACATGAAATAAATTAATTAATATAGTAGTTTGATTGGACTGCATTCTCAGCAACATAAGAAATTTGGATAGAAAAATTAAAAAAATGTTTTTTGGAAAACTTGATAGTGGTTGTTATTGTGAATCAGAATAAAAAAGCACAAGTTCAAAGAAGTCTAGAAGCCTTAGGGATCCTGTGTTCTCCACCCCTCTCACCCCCATCCCTTGCACTTAAGAGGCTTTTGCCTTAGGGTGTATGTGCTCCCCAGAGAAAGAGAGAGTGACAAAGACTATGAGAGGGAAAGTGAGAAATAACCCATCAGGGGGAATGACCACACCACAGTCCCTTCTCAATTCTCTTCCAGGGGTCTTGGGCACACATGCACATGTGCCCAGCATGAGTTTCAAGCCACTCGTCAGCCACTGGGAGTTCAGTGATGTAATGGCTCTCCATCTGCTGACCCCTAATGTGTGTGTGTGTGTGTGTGTGTGTGTGTGTTTGAGAGGTTTTTGGCACGTGTGCTCACCAGAAAGACAGAGAGAGACAGAGAGACAGAGAGCAAGAAATTACCCCCAGCGGGGATGGCCAGGCCTCAATCTCTTCTCCTCCATTCTCCTCTTGGGATCTTGGGCATGCATTCACATGCGCCTGGCATGAGTTTCAGCCACCGGGTCTGGGACTCGAACTACAGTCAGCTACATGAGTGTCCAGCGACATAGCCATTATGCTAACTGTTGGTCCCCCCTCATGTGGGTTTTTAATGGGTTTATTCAAAAGTAAAAACTGGAGTGTCCAGAAATAAAAAGACTTGCCCAATGTTCTACCACCAACTCATCCCCCATTGATGAGCACATTCACAAAGTCGAGAATTTCCATTTATGTCCTGTGTACACAGGGACTTGGGTGCAGGAGGGTCAAGGCAATGTAAACGAAGCTTTCAATTCTTTTGATCCAAACTGAAAGCCAATCTCATCAAGGAATAGACCCAAAGCACATTTTGAACCCATTTTTATTATGCTGACTTTCATAAAACCATTATGAAGAATGATTTCTTTTTACTTCACTTGGGACGCATATCCATTGTTTTTTATCTAATAGCCATATTGAGACACAATTGTTTTATAAATACCAAAAAAATTACCTTGGAAATTTTGACTTTACAGTGAGGCACTTTTTTAATTTGTCTCTGCTATTTTTAATTGTCCATATAGCCTAAGGCATAGAACCAGTGGTGGTCCCTGACAGACATCTCTCTGTCCCTCTGCTCGAGACAAGTCATCCCAACCATCCTCAACATATTTCAAAAATGAATCAATAAGAGCAGTGCCTCTAGTTTACTGTCATTCCCCCCAAGAATAATTTCCAATCTGCTGAACAGAAGTAACATCTCTCTGAAGTCTGACGCAGCACTTTATCAGGGAAAGCACGAAAGCTCCTTGTGGAGGACAGGGTTATTTTGGTTTTTGCTCTAAGTTTGGCATAGAATTTTTATTTCTTACCCTCTGTGCAGGAAGAACTTCTCTTAGGATGATTGCCTTTGCTTCATTTCTCACAAATAGACTCTTTTATTCAATTTGGTTCAACTGAAAATTGCTTTTTAAATCTTTTTTTTTTCTAGCTCTTCTAAGGATACAGTAATGATCAAGAGTAAGGTCTCTGCCTTCATGAAACTTATAAACTAGTAATGTTCAAGGGCTTTCTTTCTCTATCAGAATGATATATTTCACTTAAATATAAGTCAAAACTATGGGAGTAATTCTACAAACCATTCTTGTATTGAAATTTTAAGGGAAAAAAAAAACACAATATTTGCTTGATAGATATGCTAGGGACCTTTGCTCCATAAATGACTTTGGAGTAGAACAAATGTTCTATTTTAAAATAGATTGGGAGGATCAGACCCACAGATTAGTGTAAAAGGAATAAAGTCCCACTGTAATTCAAATCCCAGCCCCAGAGGCTTAGAAAAATCCCCAGATACCTTTGCATGCATGCTCAAAATCCATACAGGATGGAAAAATGGGCTTACATCATGACCATGTACCACTGGGAGGGTGCTTTCTCCCCACCCTCAGCCCCCTACCACCCCTGGTGAGTATATTCATTCTCTGGCAATTAAAAAAAATAGTGTTAAAATTAATTGCTTCGTATAATATGTAGAAAGATATTTGTTTGTTCTTCAGTTATTTTTATTGGTTAGACACACCAGGCAGCCAGATACATAGATTATCATAAATGGTTTGCAATTATTCAATAACCTTTTTCAAGCAGAGATACTCATATGTCCAGTTATATTAATATATACATCTAATACTGAAACAGGCTCACAATATACTGCTAAGAAAAGGTATGGATATTTCCAGGGCTAGAGAATCCATGAGAAATACAAGTGCAAAATTGTGATCTTTAAAGTTGGATACCAATTCAGAGGACTCATTTACCTATCCTAATGAAAGAATCACATCAACAGCATTAACTTCCATGCAAACAGAACTCTAGAATCTGCTTGACACAGCTACTGAGAAAATAAAATGTTGGGGCGTGGGGAGGGGCAATGTCTATGCTGCTGCCCAAGGTCCTGAAAGCTGCTTTTGTTATGAAATGGCTCACTATAATAATTCTGAAATAATGGGGGCTCGTGCTCAAACTTTTCCCAGTTATCTTGAATTAAGTGGGAACAATGAAGTGATGAGAGAGACAAAGGAAGGGGAAGAAGAAAAAAGGGAAAGGATATGAAGGGGGAAAAAAAAGAACACAGTCTTTAAACAGTTTCAGGAAAAACAAAAAACAAAACAAAACAAAAGAAACAGAAGCCTTGATTCCTCAATCATGCTCAAATATTTGCAGTTACCAACAATGAAAATGTCTGTGACTTTTCATATAGTCTACCCAGGTTCTGATAACTAAGCACCATATACTGCACCATATACTGGGTGGCTTACAACAATAAAGATTTGTTTCTCACAGTTCTGGAAACTGAGAAATTTAAGATCAAGGCATTAGTGTATTCAGTGTCCATTGGTGACCTGATTCTTCTTAATGTAACCTCATGTATCACATTCTGGAGTGATTGAAGAGATCTCTGGAATCTCTTTTATAAGATTAATAATCCTATTTCCTCATGGCTTAATTACTTCCCAAAGGCCCCACCTCCTAATGCCATCATCTTGGACGTTAATATTTCAACATATGAATTTTGGTGAAGAATAGACATTCAGTCTGTTAGTTGGATAATGCTATCAATTGAGTTTTATGGGAAATAGGCTTTGAGACAGAGTTAGAGCGAGCATCTAGGCTATTTTAAGTCATGTCCTTGGAATCAATGCCTATTGGTGGAAATGAAAAGAATGATGGGCTGAGGAAGGAGTCTAGCTGCAATGAAATTTTAAAAGCCATAAGAATTGAAGGAGTCAGATTGTCCTTCAGGATTATTTAAAGTTATGGTAGGCCTTTATATTTCCACACTGACCAGTCTTTGAATCTGGATTATGCTGAGAAAGGTATGACCTTGAGTAAGGTGGCTATCTAGATCTGAAATGATCCTTGAAGGATTTAGAGCTAGAGCTACAAGTTACATCTCTCAAGAGTGAGCTAGATGGTTTATCTAGTGTCTACCACAGGGGCCAGGTGTCACTCATCCCTCGTAGTACGCTTATGTACAAGCCAGATGCTTGCAGAGTTAATTCATGACAGCAGTATGCCATCCATCAATCATCTATTTATATATCTTTTATATGGATTGAATCAAGAGCTATCTCCTTGTAGTTTCCCACCATCCATTCTTCCATGACTAAGCCCTTATTCCCATTTCATCCCATTGTCCATTTAAAAGTTGTTTTTATATTTATTTAAGTTTTTCCATGAGAAAAAGAGAGAGAGAGAGCGAGCTCCCAACACTGTGATCTACTCCACCCTCTAACCAGCCTCAGACGATGAACGAGTGTGTGTTTGATGTACTCAGGAGGTCTCCAAACTTGAACCAGGATCCTCCCATATGGGATCGTCATGCAGAGTGCGGTGTCTTGCTGCTGCACCACTGTCTTGCATACCCATCAGCCATTTGAAGGAAGCTTTCATCCTTTAACACCACTGCCAAACCCTCACATCTTTTCTTTTCTGGGTACACCATCTTTGACTTCAAACTTTCTTAAGATGACAATAATTTTTAAGTGAGCTTTTTATCTCATTTATGTTCCATTAGTGGCATTATTATTTATCAAAGTCATACATAAAGGTGAAACTTGGAGTTAAATTGCCTGTGAAAATGTAGTTACAGACTGACTTGCAACAAATTTAAGAGTTACACAAATATTTTGGCATTTATTTGAACTATATGTATGGAGAAGAGTATCAAAGAGTAACCAAAGATCAGAAAGAAGGGGAAATACACACACACACACATAAAAATCTCCAAAGAAGAAATAGTAGACTGAGTAATTTTAAGATCAAGAATATCTGTTTGGGCAGAATAACAGACAAAATGAAGAGGTATTTGTAGGCTCTCCACTCTTCTATCCAATAGAAGCCTTTAAATGAAACAATGCAGTTTTCACTATTTAGTCTGCCCTATAGGAAATGGGCCTTTAACATTCCCACATTTCCCCTGGTTTGGGGCAGAATGACTTGCTCTGCCTATGTTATATAACACCTCACAACACATAACTCCTTTCCAGTCTTCTAACTCATTGGACACTTATTTTACCTTACCCTTTGGACAAGAGGGTTAGTACTATTTTTCCAACTACAGACTAAGCTTTCCTTACCTGTGATTGAAATCTTTCCTTGGCCTACATTTTCAATATTATAAGTTTCATGACAGCAGGAACTACATGCTCTTTCACTCACTGTTTTACCCTGGAGTCCAGGATGGTGTCTGACATCAAAGAGATGCTCAATGAGCCTAGCTGATTGGGTGGTGCCTCAGGTAGCTGCTGACAAACATCCCCATGGTCTGGTCTGTGCTTGGGACCATCTGCTCAGCCCCTCCCTTATGCTAGCCACTTACCACACCCATGTCATACTGCATTTGAGAGTGAGACCAAAACAGTGGGTCACGTTTGGTTTGCTTTCTATATAGAGTAAGTTCCATCTGCTAGGATTCTCTGTCCTGGACAGCAAGCAGTTAACTCTGGGGAACTGAGAAAGGAGAAGACAATAGAGGAATGGTCTTCATTTCCAGGGGCATCTGCTTCCCCAAATGAAACATTTGGAAGTTTTTTGAGGCTTGTGAGGGGGGCTCTGAAATGCAACATGTGAAATGAGGTTATTTAAATTCTGATCTAACTGTGTGGCCTATCTTCATGCTTGCATTAAAATTGTTCAGGCTCTGACCATCCACCCCGTCATTTTGTTTGGATTAGCTGAGGGCTCCACTTGTGTGGTACGTTTTGATTTTGTCTGACACAGAGTTCCCATCCCATCCTCCCTCAAGTAGGTCTGGGGAAAAATGTACTTAGCTGAGAAATCATGATCTCTGCTTTTTTATGCTTCCAAGGAAACAACAGGAAATGGCTTTCCTTTGCCATATTTAGGATAGACTGGAGTACAGATTCAGAGAGTTTTTCTCAAGTTACACTTTACACAGAAAACTCGGTGACAGATGCAAAGTAAGAAGCAATCTCAGAATTCAATCCCATAGTGCTTAGAGGGTATGATTAAAGCTTTCCATTTTATAGATGAGAAAATTAACTCCTGATGAGGGAGAAGGTTGTGCTCAAAGCCCATAGTAAACTACTTAAAGATGAATTAACAGCCAGGACTGGAACCCAGGCCTCTTGTCACTGTTAGGTTTGAGAGCAAAGTTAAGATAAAACATACTTTATGCATCCAAAGAGTTGTATACTTTCCTTTTTAACTATATCATTGCCAAGACAATGACCAAAACTAGTATTTCTCAGGGGTGGTCATCTCCAGACCTAAGTGTATGCAGTAGAGGTGGGTGCAGAGAACGTTGTGGAAGACACGGGATGTAGGAATCACCACTGAGGGCATTCCATACATTTGACAAGGGTAAAAACTGTACAGGTAAGATCAACTAATTCTAGATGTGATTATTCTCTGCAGCCTGAATATTTTCTCTTTTCACCATCTCTAACAGAGACATGAGACAATATGGGGCAACAAAGAAACGTTAAACACAAATTTGTGCCTTCTATTGCTTTCATTCTGGGGAACAATGAAGCAGTCTCTGTAGCAGAGTGATAAGTGATGAAAGCTTCTGCAAGATGAACCCAGCTTTATTCAGGGTCTTGATGCAGGTCAGGGTATATGCCTCTATTATGCTGT
>NW_006160026.1:1404069-1420531 GCF_000334495.1 Tupaia belangeri chinensis | reverse complement strand
AAGCTGGTGAGAAGACAGGCAAGAATAAAAACCAGCTTCCTGCAACTCTATGAGGCAATAGGACAGAAGGAAGAAAGATAGGGAAGAATGAAAGATTGCCCTAGAATATTCCAAAATCAACTTTATTTCTTACCAGCAGTCCATGGACAAACCATATCATCAGGCTTTCATCACTCTCGGTCTCATAGGAATTTCTATTACAAAGAGAGCTTCTGCCCCATTCACTGGAAAGAGGTTTTTGTGAAAAGACTGGGAATAAAATGTGTCTTCCAAGCAAAAGGAAGATCCAAAGTGCCAGAGACAACCCAGCACAGGTCAAATTATTGCCTATGTCTTAAAATGTGGGTTTTCTGCTACCCGTTTCCCCACTGAGTCACTCTAATTAAATAGCAATATCCATATTAACCACCACTTCAGGTTACTTGAGTGTCCTTTAACACATTAGGAAATGTGAACATGTTAGGCATTTTATATGCATTATATTTAAACCCAGCAAAAATCCTGAAATGTAAATATTATCCATGAATATTGTATAGGAAAAAAAAACAATAAAAACCCAAAGAAGTAAAATATTTAGCCCTAGGTCACATGAATGAGTAGCTAACCGTATAGCTTGGTGTTTAAATGCATCGATTCTGGAAGCAGAGTACCTGGGTTCACATCTTAGCTTTGCTGCTTATTAACAGAGGAGTTGGGGCAGGTGGTTTCTAAGATGACTTTATGAGTTCCACCTTCTGATATTGAAGGCCATATATAATCCCCTCTCTTTGCATTATTTGTTTCTATTTTTTTTTCCTCTAAGCAACAGCATATGGCAAGACAGTGGGGTTGTCATTTTGGTGACTGATTTTCAAAAGATTGTGGTTTCTATCTTGTTTGAACAATAAATTTTCTATTGCTATCTTTGATGAAACAAGTTACCATGTTAGAGAGGCCTTGATAGTAAGGAACTGAAGTGACCTATAGCCAACAGCCTATGAAGAACTGTGACTTTAAACCCTCGTGGAACTGAATGTTGCCAACTATGTGAGTTAAACTGAAAATAGATCCTTCCCCAGGCAAGCCCTCAGATGAAACCTTAGTTTCAGAAGACATCTTGATTGCAGCTTTACGAGAAACTGTGAAGTTTAAGGTCCAGATAAGCCATTTCCTGACCCACCAAATATGTAATAATATATATGTAGTGTTGAAAGTGTCTATATCTGAGGGGGGGGTAATTTTTATGCAACAAAAGATAACCAATATAGGGAGCTTGGACAAGTTATTTAACCTTCCTCTGCCTCTGTTTCTTTACTCCTAAAATAATGATAAGCTGTTACAACTACTGTATTTTATAAGGTTGCTAGGATTCTGTGAAATCGCATGGGTAAAACCTGATACCTGGCAAATGCTGCTTAAGTTTTAAAGGAGCAAAACTGACACTCAAACTTAAGCCTGGGTGCTGCTCAATTCTTTCGTACCGGCAGCAGGCTCTAACACCATGTCAGTCTGTATGCATATTGTCCTTAATATCTACTTTATACCTCATTTATGGTTTTATTATTTTTGGCTTGCCACATTCCTTCACTTACCTTATTTCTGACTCAGTGTTGTCTTCAGTTATTAACCCATTCTTGGCTTTGACCAAAAGGAAATTGTCTTCTTCACTTTTAGGCTCAGCATCTTTCCTTGACCACCTGTTTATTGTTGGCTTCTTGTTTCCCATGCCACGATTAATCCATGCACAGTCTCACCAGATCTCTTTCCTGAGCTTAAAACTGTGTATTGATCTATACCTGGTACCTGGGAATGCTTGTACTAGTTCCTCCTTAAAGCAAGTCACTCACCATTTCTGCATCTTAGTTTATCATGTGTGGTATCAGGATTCTCATTCCTGTCTCACAGAGACACCACCGCATTGAGATGAGGAAGGTAGAATAGCTGGCACTAAGCAGGTGTCTGATGAACGCTAATCTTACCTACCCTTCCATTCATCAACTACACCTTGCTGTAGTTCTAGCCGTAGATACTCCAAACAGTGGCCATGGAAGGGACTCTCTGACTCATTACCACCTTTCTCTTTGTAACTTCTTTCCCAATAGAATTACTATTTCTATTGGAAAAAAAAAAAATTACTCCCCTTGAATGATAGATCCTTTAAACTTCCTAAGTGCGGATGTGGCTTCTGGGGCAAAAAGTCAGCTTGTTTTACTCTCCACTGTCCTGGATATGCTCATCCGCCCTTGAATTATAGGAACCTGCCCTTTCCTGCCATCTTTATTTCAGGTGCCTGCTTGTATCTCCAAGGTTACAAATACATACGCTTCCAAGTGTTCCAGAATTCTCATATTGATCATGCCCTTTAACATGTTTGTGTTTTGTTTTGTTTTCACTTGCTCCTCCTCAGATTACTGTTAGGATAAAGTTAAAATTCCTATTTTGAAATGCAATAATAATGTACATAAAATGCTTTATACACAGGACTCAGTGTATTTATTTTAATAAAGGCCCAATTGTTATTTATCTTTATAAATCTTTGACCATGCATATTTCATTAATAAAAGAATCCTTGGGCTGGTTCCATGGCCTAGTGGTTAAGGCAGCCAGATTCTTCCTGGCTGAATACACGGTTCAAGTATTAGTCCTGGAAGCTTGAAAAATACACCAGGCTTGAGTATGCACATGGCCAAACCCAACAGGATGGAGAAACGGAAAAGAAGAGGTTGTGGCTGTGACGCACTGGGGGAGAAGAGGAATCCTCTCTCTCTGTCCATCTTTTTCTCCCTCTCTCTGTTCTTTTCTGGTGAGCACACAAGCCCTTAGGGGGAAAAATCTTTTGTCAAATAATTTATTACTACTAAACCTAATTTTCTTCAGAAAGTTAGTAATACTATGAATGTAGTTGTGGTCGCTTTAGTGAGAATCAATAAAAAGAATGTGTACATTGGACTGATCTGGGCTTCGATCTCAGCATGGCCTTGTGGCTGCTCCGTTCAGCTGTGTAACTTGGCAAGCTGCTTGACCTTGAAGACTTAATTTTCTCATCTGGACAAATGTGAGATATAACCTACCTTGCAGGAATTTTTGTCTATATGAGCTGTCTGTCACATACGAGGCACTCAATATATGTTAGCTCCTTTTCTCTGACAGCCCTGTCTTTCCATGACAGACCATTTTTACTCTTTGAAGATAGTTCTTGCCTTGTTTCATAGGATGTAGGATTTTACAATGTTAATGTTCCTCCCTGAATGAAAGCTGCCTCAGATTAGGCACCTAAAATAAGGCATGACCTTAGACATGGATAATCCATCCCTTACTATTCTGCCTCTTCCTATAACCCCAGATTTGTTTTTCATCCAGAAAAATCTTTCTGCAAAATTCAAAAGGCCAAGGGGTCTTCTGAGGGAAGTCAAATCCCTTTATACTTTGCCAAAGCACTTTCCCACACAGAGGAAATTCTACAAATACTCAGATGACATCATTGCGAAAAGGCCCTTGTTCTTGCAGGGCCCAGGCTCCCTGGAAGATGACAAGGGTTAGGAATAGAGAATCCCTGGGCCACTTGTCGGATTTGGCAAGCGGCAGCCAACAGCTGGTCCGGCCAGTTAATTAGCCCTGCACTGTGCTCCCGTCCAGCCCTACTGGCAAAGGCAAAGGCAGACGGCTCTGGCCTGCTTTTCTCTTTCTATTAACAAAGCCCACTGCCGTTGGATTACCTTGGCCCTGAGCCAGGACTGCATGCCCTTTGCCTGCCTGTGAGTTGCCATGACGATGACGATGCGCCTTTTGCCAAGGCAGCAGCTGGTGGATGGGTAGCCAGCCGATTACCTGCCAAGCAGATTTACTATTTTCAAAGTGCAAACCTTTCTCGGATAAGTAAAAGGGGTGGTGGTGAGGAGTGGGTGGTGGTTTTCAGACTCAGGAAACAGGCAGGAGGGGCTCTCCACTTCTTCACTCCCTCTGTTTTCATTTTTGAACAAAGATGACTATCCTCTTTCCTTTGTTCAGATGCTCATCTGCTAAGCAGATAGGCCTACTCATGCTATTTTCTGGAGAGGTAATAAACAATTCAGTCTTAGTCTTTGCTGCAAGAAACATGCCACCCACCCCAGCATCCTGAAGTGGAAGATACTGTCTTCTACATTGCAGATCAGGGCTTTGGGGGAGGAAAGTGTTTCAAGCAGAGGAAAGAATTTCCAGAAAAATAGGAAAGCAGTGCTCATGGTAACAGAAAATAGCAAGAACTTGAAAGCATAGTGGAGAACGTAAGGTGGGTAAACGTTCTCACCTAGAAGGAGGTACTCAAAGATTCTAGGTCTTCTAAATTTTTATAATTGCCAAAGGATGTATGCCCTCACCAGAGAGAGACACATAAAAATGGAGAAAACACCACCCAATGGAGTGGGGTCATGTTGCAATTCCTTCTCTTCCATTTCTCCATTCTATCAGAATTTCAGGTCTGCATGCCCATATGCCCAGTGTGCTTTATAAGCTGCCAGAATCAGGTCAGGAATCAAACTGAGGCTGGTCATGTGAGATTACCTGTGCTTTTACCTATAAGGCACAGAGACAATCCTAAATCCCTTAATTTTAGTATTCCTATTTCCATCCTAAATTTTATTCAGAAGGTGTTTACTAAACCTCCAATGTTTGTAGACTAAGTACTGCTATTCAAGTATTCGTTTCTAACCGACCTTCATGTGTAATCTATACTGGAACTGTCCTATTTAAAAGGCAGACAAGGGAGGTGAGAAGGGTATTCCAGGCCCAAGAGGTGGATTAATGCAAGCACAGAGGCAGGACTTAAGTGAGGACTAGTGAGTGCTTTGCAGAGCTTGAGTGTAGGAGCTGTGCCTGAGGACAAGTCAGGGGATGCATATAAAGGTTCTGTCTGTATTAGAGGAATTTGAACTAAAGAATATGCTTGCTGCTCTCTAAAAAGTGGGGAAAAGTAGTTTTTTAAGCTGGGGAAGGGAGTAAAATGATCAATTATGTTCTGGGATTGAAACTTGCTATGCTTCCAGAGTGGATTGAAACAATGCAGGAGACTAACAGAATAGAGGTGAGCAAGGCCTGAAGTAGGCCAACAGGGTTGACAATGACGAGGAAGCAGGGACAAGACCTATTCCTGCAATGACTTGATATACCCATAATAAGGGCTGAGACATATACGAGCCCTTCAGTGCCCTCTGCTAATTGCTCTTTATTTACATTTTTCTTAGCAAATACAATGATCCTCCTCACTATCTTCGTCATTGAATCCTACTTTACAGGGAGGAGATTGACTCTGAGATATTTCTGTGATTGCAGAACTGATCATATTGGCAAAGCATTGTTTTGCTCTTCTGATTCAAAGCAGTCCGATTCCAGATCTTTGAGTCTTTACTATTTTACTACACTGATTCCTAAATTCCACACAGTGAGGTGAGATACCCCTCTGGGTTATGTAATCTCATCATCTATGAGGTTGGTTAGCAAACTTTTTTTCTACAAAAGGCCATATAATAAATATTTTAGGCTTCGTGGCCATGTCGTTTGTATCATGAATACTCTGCTAATGTAGCCTGAAAGAACCTACAGACAATACATAAACAATACATGAACAATTGAGGTAATAAACAATTCAGTCTTTGTCTTTGCTGCAAGAAACACTCCACCCACCCCAGCATCTTGAAGTGGAAGATACTGTCTTCTACATTGTAGATCAGGGCTTTGGGGGAGGAAAATGTTTCAAGCAGAGGCTGTGTGGCTGTGTTCCAACAAACATTTATTAAAAAAAAAAATAGGAAGTAGGCAATATTTGAACTGTGATTTTAGTCGGCTAAAATCTGATCTAAATCAGAAGGGTTTTTTTGGGAGGGGTGGAGGAGGTATAAAAATGCTACAGCTAAGGTGATGAATTACTAAATTAGATACAGAGGGATCCTATAGTCTAGGGGACAGAAATCCAGTCTAGAAGAAACATTAGAATTCATCTGGCCCATGGGCTCTAAACATGAATAGATTTACTGAAGACCAGTGATAATAGGGTAGGACTGGGTGTAATGAGACTATGAGGTTACATCTCTTAGAGGAAATGAGCTGAACTCTGAAGAAATTATCACCAATACATGTTTTGCTTTCCTAGAAAAATCAGTAGAATAAAACTTAACAAGTAGTCCTGGTTGAAGTTACATAGAAGGTGGAAAGGTAGCACATTGTAAGGCACCTCTGTGATCACATAACTGGTTTTATAAATGGCCTCCAGAGAACCTGTTAGTCTCCTGGAATTATTTGCAGAATTGTTTAGGGATATGTGTGTAACTTAACAAATAGTCTTGGTTACATAGAAGTTATGGATTGAAGTTACATAGAAGGTGGAAAGGTAGCACATTGTAAGGCACCTCTGTGATCACATAACTGGTTTTATAAATGGCCTCCAGAGAACCTGTTAGTCTCCTGGAATTATTTGCAGAATTGTTTAGGGATATGTGTGTACATGGTCATGCCTCCCACCTTGGCCCTCACCTGCAGGTAAATAGCACCCTTCAGTAGATGGAGGTACCCGTGGTGGAAGCAGATAGTCCTGGATGCAAATAAGGCAGCCCCTAGTTATTACACAGAACATGTTTTATAGTCACCTTTAGTTTGCACATCTATACAATGGGATGAAAATAATAGTAACATTTGTGTGTAGGCAAAGTTTTCTGAGGATTGAATGGTGGACATCATTATGATGTAAATTAGATGTGCATTATGTACATAGCCCCTAAGTAGGGTAAGGAAAAAGGCAGAGTGACCCTCTAAGAGAAGATAATACAGTAGTTAAACTCATGGCTTCTATAGACAGAAATCCATATCTCATTTTCTTCATTTGTTAAAATGTGGGTAAACAAAACGTCCCCCACCTCATTGGGCTATTGTGAAGATAAAACAAGGTGATGCTTACAAAAAGTTTAAAGCATGCCTGACAGGTATTCCTTATGCTTATAAATTTTTACAGATGGGTGAACTGAATGAAGCCCAGGAGATTATGTGACTTGTTCAAAGTCACAATGCTTCTTGGAAATCTGCCAATTTTGGAAGTGAGAGAATAGAAGAAAGTTTAATTCTAAAACATTGCTCTTATTTCCATAGCAAGTTAAAGGAGAAACTGTCTTAAGAATGACAAACTTTTCTATAGTGCTTACCCGGTGCAATATCCTGAGTGCTTTACATTTAGATTCCATTCATCCTCTTGACAACCCTTGAAGGCTGACACTATTGTTTTCCTTATTTTTCATCTACAGATATCAAAGCACAAAGAGGTTCAGGAACTTTCTTAGGGTAACTTTATAGTGAATGACAGGGTTAGGATTTGAACTCAGGCACTTTGCTGAGTTGCATCTCAAATACCGTTCTACATTCAGGAAGAAGAACAGTAGAGGAGAACTGGGAAAAGCTAATGTGAATGTATGGTTGTGTCATATTTTCACAGACATGTGAATTAAGACACAGAGGAAGGTATAATAGTGAGGAGGACAACCATAGATATTAGAGATGGTACAATGGTGGGAGTCAGGGTGGTGGTGGGAGCAGTTATAGGGGATGGTTAATAGGGGCAAGGAGGGAGGGGAACAGATAAAAAACAATAGATTTAATTGACACAAAAATGAAAAGTTATTTGGTGGGGAACCAGCAGTTAGCGTAATGGCTATGTCGCTGGACTCCCACGTAGTCGACCACGGTTCACGTCCTGGACCCGGTGGCTTAAAACTCACGCCGGGCGCGTGTGCGTGCGCGCCCAAGATCCCGAGAGGAGAATGGAGGAGAAGGGATTGCGGCGTGACCATCCCCCCTGGGGGGTGATTTCTCGCTTTCTGTCTCTATGGTGATTTCTCGCTTCCTGTCTCTATGTCTCGCGCTGTCTGTCTGGCAAGCGCACACGCCCTTCAGTGAAAATCTCTCTCAAAAAAAAAAAAGTTATTTGGTGATGTTAATGTATATACTAATGTCTTTGTCTTGACTGATATGCATTATATTCATGATGGGAAAAACCATGCTGTATCCTGTAAAGGTGTACAATGATTAAATATAAATAATAAATAAATGTATTTATTTTATATATATAAACAAAAAAAATCCCTAATTCCTAATCAGAATGCCTCAGAGAATTGGTTGTGTCTAATTCAACATGGGTGTCCAATCATTCAGCACCTGTCGAATGCCCATCTCTTCAAATAAAGTGGAACTGCACCCCTCCTTATCTCTAGAGAATTGCTCTCTCCCTGTTGTCTGTTCCCATGGCTCCCACATTCAGACTTCTGTTATAGTATCTGCAATACTTCTTAAGTGTGTTGGATTATATTCCGTCTATCTTATTTGTTAGTCTTTGAGAGTGAGGGCTCTGTCTTATCCATCTTTATGTTCTCTGGACCCAGCAGAGTATAAGCACCTGATTTGTTTTCATTGATTAAATAAACAAATGCTCAAAGAAATGCATGAGGGAGTTTTAGAGAGAGGAAAGGGGGGTTTCAGAGGTTGTGATAAGACTCAAGAATGTTCTAATGAACTCCTCTGCAGTCAAATGAAGTTTTTGCATGATTCCCATTCCAGTTGAATGCTGAAATGAAAGCTGACTCAAACCCGTTTTCTGTTAAGAATAACACCTACAAGATAGCAATGTTTGAAATAACCCTGTCTCTGGAAAGGTTCTCGAGCCTTGTAATTTTACTTTTATAGTCATGGCCCCAGCGTGTTTGACTTTTCAAATCCCTTTACTGAGCTCCAAGGGTCTGTTTATAGAAGTCATATCTTAAACTCATTCTTCAGTGAGGTATGAGTGCAATATGTACTCTTCTGTGGAAATTAGTCCTCTGAAGCAATTTTGCCTTCTGTTCCTAAGAGTTTCTATTTGATGGCATGGGAAGAGAAAGCAAATATAATCATGTAGAGTTGGTCATCAATGTCTCGTGGGAACTAAAGTGTTCTAATAATAAAGCAATAACAATAGTGATAATAATGGCCCAAAGTAGTTGCCATCCAAGAGACAAGAACAAATGGGACTGAGGAGGAAAAACTAGAATAGTACAGAAAATCAACAGAACATATTAAATGTGGAGTTCTAGGCATGACACAGGAGCAGGTACAATGAAAACAGGTTTGGACTCAGGACTCAGGAAGGGTTACAAGGACGTAAAGTTTATTAGATTCCAATGCAATCTGGTTAAGATATTTAGGACCAGACCAGGACTCTGTCATCCCACATAGATTCTAGTGGCTTTATAATACATCTACTTGCCTAAGCTGAGCTCCATTTTCCAGAATTCCCTTCCCAGAATGTTTCTGGTTAGTATGGACCACAGCAAAGTTTCTCATACAATATTCTCAGAGTGCCTTTTCAGACTGCATAGGATATCAGTTGCCTGTTGGTTCACGTTGTTAACATTTGGGTAATAGTGAGGGTGGAAATTGTTCCAGCCTCATCTTCTCTGCCTCCTAGACCAAGAATGTATGTTCAGCTCTGGGAGAAAAGTTGCCAGTATCTTCGACAGGACACCCTCTTCCTCAAGGTCAGAGGTAGTTAGAATTGACCCACATCAGCCCATTCACAAGGGTTTTAGCTTGTACTTGTGATTTCCAGCTTGCCCTTGATTTCCTTCACTTCTTTGTCTTCCCTCTCCAATGTCTGCCCAGGGGGCGTCAAGGTCTGGTATTAGATGCAAAGACAAAATCTTTATAGAGACTCCTTAGCTAGTCCTACCACTGGGCAACGTTAAGCCCTTGTAACAAATTCCTTATTATCAAGTCCTTGCAACAAATTCCTGATTATATACATATTGACACCACCTGTAACTCTGCTTTGGTGATTAGATAATGGCTGATACACACATCCTCAAGAAAATGAAAATGTTTCATGATGTTTAGGTAAAATCTTTTTACAAGCAAAATGAGAAATAATGATTGGTTAAAAAATAATTGGAATTATAATAATGATGATTGGGAAAAACAGTGAAAGGATATTGAATGATGTAGTGGGGATGTTAATGTCTCTGTATTGACTGACATGCATGGCATTCCCTTTTGAAAAAACAATGTAATACACTATCAAGTTATAGTTGATTTAATGTAATATAGACAAGATTATGATGGTAATAAATACATTTTAAAAAAAAATGAAAAAAAAGAAAATGAAAAGATTATGCACTTTGAGCCAGAGAACCAGACCTGAGTTCATATCCTATTCTTGCCACTCCTTTTTTTTTTTTCAGTCTTTTATGTTTTTAACTTTCTTTATCTTTTTATCCTCTTTGTCTTGATGAGTCTTGAATTTCTTACCTGTAACATGGGGATGATGCTTACTTTAGAGGACTATTGTAAAAGTGAATCAAAATAAATATGTAAAGCCTCTAGCTCATAGTAGGTGATTTAATACGATGAGGAACAGGGTACATTGCTTCCTGTTGACTTAAGGTAGCATCACTTCTCTGTAGTCTACCCAGAGCAGATTTATTAGAACAAATAATACCTGATGTGAGCTCCCTATTTAATTTGTGATGAATGGTCACAGCTGTCCACTTCTGGAAAGAGATGGAGATCAGGCTAGTTTGATTCAGGCCATGTTAGCTTCTTCTGAGGTGAGTCACTGCAAGCGATTTCCTCTTCACTGCAGGGGAATAAATGCCTTACTCAGAAGGAGATGAGCACATGTGGTGAAGTTCCTAATCCCAAATAGTTCCATATGGCCTCTGGTTGTGGATTTATTCCTCCTTCCCTGGCTGTCCCATCTTTTTTTGCCTGTCTTGATGGTCAGAATCCCAGGGGCCCATGTTGCTGAACAAGAGGCTGAAGGCCTTGCTGGTCAATTTCATGAGTCTCTGATGAGGCCCTGGCTGAGTCCACTAATGGCCTTCAGCATTCAGACAGCCAAGGGTATCAATATGGTGACACCAGGATCTGTCTTTGGACACAGGCACTTTATTTAACTTAATGATAGTTGTCAAGCTAGATTCCTGATGACATGTCTTTTGATTAAAGAAAAATCTCTCTGATATTTCTTTATTAAGGCATTAAGTATAGACTATGAATTCAAATACACAACATTCACCTTTAGTGGGTTAATTAACTGCTGGAACAATAGGAAGCAATAGGAAAAGCACTGGATTTAGAATGAGAACATGAGGACTGGAGTCTGTATTTGCTAATCATGACTAAGGGACTGTGGAAAGTCACTTCCTCTGTGTCTGTTTTCTCCTTTGTCACCATCTCGAAGGTTCATTCTGAACTCTGAATATTTACATTTCAGCATGGGTTAGGAAGAAGAGGACTATACTCTCAAGCAATAAATACTTTTGAATATTTACTTTGTGTCAGGCACGTTGCAAGATTTTATAGAATAAACAGGAAGAATGATATGATCTTGTCTTCACAGAAAAGCTAAGGCTTAAACATTTGAAAAGTTATTACATAACAAAAGTCATTACAAGACAATGACAGAGGAGGTGTCAAAGGCAGAATGTGATTAGTTTCCACGTGATTTTATTTTCAGGAACTTGTATTTATTATCAAAGTCATATCTGATGTCAACAAGATGCCCCAACTACAAAAAAAAAAATTGCACACATTGCAATCTCAATGCAAACAGTCCAATGGAAGCCCAGTCAATAAAAATTTCGATTATTCCAAAAAGCAACTGAATTTTTAAAAAATCTTTATATATCCAGCCAACAAATTAAAATGGTTAACAAGAAAAAATACAAAATCAGAGGTCTGGTCTCGATGTTTAAGAAAGACAACTGCTTAAGCATTCCTATCAATTCGAACATCAGTCTCTCGGTCACTCAGCTTCATGCCATTCATCATCCAGCAGGCTCTCTCAGCTACCTCTGGCGACTCAAACTTAACCACACCGCACCCCTTGGACTTCCGGTTCTCCATCTTATTGGCATACAGCGCATGGCGGCACTCCTTAAAATTACCCTTTAGTATCTTCCATGTAAAATCAAATGGTAGGTTTCTTGCAAATATCTGGCAGGCCTTCTGGGCTACCCCAAGAGCATGGCCTCCAGCTCCTCCAAAGGAACCTGAGAAGTTTCCTCTGAGGTTGCCACACTCCATCTCATTGGCACGATCAAAGTTGGCACCGCCTCTGCCAGCCATGGCAAGGACCATTCGCTCAATGCCTGTGCCCAGGGCCAGGCCCAAGGCAGGGCCCATGAGCTCCAGGCATTGGTGCCCATGTGCTCCAGGCTCATGCACTGGAGACTGTTGGCCCTGTGTGCTCTAGGCCAGTGGCCAGCTGATCCACCACAGGGCCCAGAGCTCCACGCCAGAGCCTATGTGATCAATGTTTTGGCTCACACGGTCGATGGGTGCAGCCATGTGCTTCAGGCCGAAGCCTATGCCGGCACCCATTCGTTCCATGCCAGACCATGCGCTCCATGGTCTGGACCATGCGCTCAATGCTGGAGACCATGTGGTCAAGGGCCAGCAGGCCCATACGCTCCATGATGGAACCCATACGCTCCACTGAGCCCATACGGTCCATGACCAGGCCCATTCGCTCAATCTTGGAGCCCACATGATCCATGCCGTGGCCCAGGCCTGTGCCCATGTGCTCCATGCCAGCACTGCCAATGTGGTCGTCGCCAGGATACATCCTCTCAATCCCAAGGACACTGCCTTCGCCTCCACCGTTCATTCTGCCCATATTCATTCCAGATCAAATCGACCCATGTGCTCCATACCACCACCAAAGGGCCCCATTTCCATGTCATTTTTACAGAATATTTGTGTCAAAAGAAGTTGAAGAAATTGAAAGAAAAGTGACAGAACTATGAACCAAATGGTCTATGAGTTAAGGAGGTATGTTTATTCTTGATGAAGTGTAAGATTTGAAAGTAAAGAAAAAAAAAAAAAGAATGGCAAGGAGACTCGATTCTGTCTCAAACTAGACAACTTGTCACTGACAAGACTCTAGGCATCTTAAACCCTCAGTTTTCTCATATGGATTTATCAGATTGATCTTAAAGGGGATCAGGCTGAGTATCTACATAAGGGATGATACTTCCTAGTGCTTTAAGCAACATCATAAACTTGAAAGTCATTGCTTATCAGCCACTGGCCAAGTTAAACACCAGCAATGGATGCACAGAAACCTTGACAACAAGTGAGAGGAACCAAAACAAGCATAAATTACAGAATTTACCCTAAAAAGGTGTTAAGCATAAATTACAGAATTTCCCCTAAAAAGGTGTACACTCACGTTGAGAAGATGTGATTTGTAATTGAGGAAAAATTTCAGTGAGAGTCTTTGAACAGTGTCATGTAGAACCATGAGGCATGCCCTAAACTAAAGCAAAACAAGATAATCTGGCTGGAATTATGAAGGCAATATAGAATCAGAGCATTTCAACTCAACAGCCACCCTTCCCCCAAAAGAGTGAAACATCGAAAATTTATGCAAGGAGAGGAAAATGTGTGAAAATTTCCATCACAATCACTTTTCTCACAAAGCCAAGCACTTGGTGTCTTTTTTGCAAGTTTGCAAAATGACAAAAAGACTTCTCAGGCTGTTGAGAACAGATTGTCCCTTTGGCTGAAGTGGAAGTGGGGATAAGGGGCTGACTGCTGAGTAAGAGGCATGTTTGAAGTGCAGACATGATTATTTTCATTTCAACTTCAGCCGTTTGAATAGGATGAGTGAAACTTTTTACAGAATGATTGTTTTGGCTTGGTAAACTTGCCAATCTGTTTCTAATCAAGGGAGATTTTTATCTATTACAGGACAATATTTCAACAGGAATAACTGACAGGGTCAACTGAGATTTAGGCATCTCAGCATTCTTCACCTCATAGAGTACTAGCAAGGACTCACTAGACAAGGAGTCTGACTCATCCCAAGAAACTGAATTGACATTTTTTTTTAGAGTATAGAAAGGTATTACAGGCTCAACTTATGCCCTGGCCATCAGGTACAAATTACATTACCATGATCACTATAGTAGTCCTTTAATTTTGGTTTAAAAGAGCTTCTTGGACCAAACTCCAACAGGTTGGAGAATTCTGGGAGAAGGGATTGCTACATGTTCATGTCCATTTGAAGGGGAGTGCTTTCTCCCTCTCCCTGGGTCTTTGTTTGCTGAGTCCACACATCCTGTGACAAGAAAAAATGAAATGAAATGAAATGAAATAGGTTCTAGATTCATTATCTTAATGACTCCATTTTTACTTTTCATTTCTTACCTCACTTCACATTATCTAGAAACACTTTGAGGATCTGGCGTCCCTGCTGGATGGCTCCTGAGCTTAGGGATAGACATTGTTCATCTTGTTTTCTCCCCCAGTGCCTGTTGCAAACAGGGAGCACATTTTCTAAAGTGATTTTGATTCCCTAAAACGACCTGTGGGAGGGAACCAGCAGTTAGCGTAATGGCTATGTCGCTGGACTCCCATGTAGTCGACCGCGGTTCGCGTCCCGGATCCGGTGGCTTAAAACTCATGCCGTGCACGTGTGCGTGCGTGCCCAAGATCCCGAGAGGAGAATGGAGGAGAAGGGATTGCAGCATGACCATCCCCCCTATATTGTAATTTAATTAACTGAGGCTAAGAAATGCAGCAAGCCTCACCCGAGGAAGTCTCCCTAGTCTGTGTGGGCCCCCTCCTTTCCTCCTCCTTTCCAGGTGGACAATTCACAGATGTTTTTGTTTCACCTAAAGTCTCTGTCCTCACCTGAGTATTTTCTGATCATCCAAGATTATGTCATGACAGGAATGTTTGGCAGATTCTCTGCTTTCTCTGAAAATTATTCTGATGATACATAAAGAAACAACAACTCAAAACTCCTAATACAGAAAAACATGTCTCTCAAATTCTTGCAGAAATCAGAAAAGAAAAATTTCACTCTTTAGGGTATTCTGAAATCCAACAAAGAATCACAATTTTCATTGGTTCCATTCACTGCTATCTGCAATGGGATGAGTCTGATCAGTAAAAGAAGGCAAGGTATGCTTTCTGCATTTCCCTTATGCATATTGCTATCTCCTTGTTAAGGACCCAGAGTTTCTCCATCAGAAAATCATGCTGCTGTTTTGCTGTGGAATAGGATCACTTTTGATTTCTTTTAAAGTTTATTTCTAGAGAGAGAAAGGGAGACAGAGATAGAGAGAGATAATATCCTTAAAAGGATAGGATCACAATCCATCCCCAGCTTCAGTCACCCCTGGACCATGGACACGTGTACTCCTACCTATAGTGAACCTGGAAGATTCCTAGGTGAGACTAGTGTTACCGCTGCACTACCCTCTGGCCCCTGGGTAGCACTATCCTACTAAAAAGGCAAGATATTTTGTATGATCTAAGATTATTTCCCAACAATAAAATATATGTACACACGAACCCTACACTGCTCCCCTGCCATATATACACATTATATAAGCTTTTTTTGCCATACAGTTCATGAAGACACAGAAAGAGAAGAGAAAGAGAAAGAGAAAGAGAAAGAGAAAGAGAAAGAGAGAGAAAGAGAAAGAGAAAGAGAGGGAGAATCACCTCACCCCAGGGGGTGTTGGCTGTGCCCTCTCCTGGGATTGGGCACACGTGCACAGGATTCCCAAGCTGCCAGGTCCAGGACTGAACCACGATTGGCCCCATGAAAGTCTAGCACCTCAACCACCATGCCGTCTACTGCTCCTGTATATACATATTTTAAAGATCATTTGGAAGCATTATATCTTATTTACAGCTTTAATTTTCAAATCATCTAGTATATATTTCCATGAGTTTTCAATTTATATATTTTTTTAATATAAAATGCTCACTGTCCCTTCTCTGTATTTAAAGAGCACATGTTTCTTATTTTCACCACAGCCTCACCACACTTATCTTACTTTTTAATTTTAGCCATTCTGACTGGGGTTAAGTGCCATCTCATTGTAGTTTGGCTTTGCATTTACCTTATGATAAGAGAAGTCAAGCATGTTTTCATATGTTTTGGGGTTGTTCAAGGTCTTCTGCAGATAATTTTCTGTTCAGCTTATTTTCCTATCTTTTAATTGGATTGATTTTTGTGTGGTGGTGGTTGGGGGGGGGTAAGCTAATTCAGTTTCCTATATATTCTGGTTGTTGGTCCCTTATCTGAGGTATAGTCTGCAAATATATCTCCCATTAATTTGTAATGTCACTTCAACAATTTCTTTATATGCATGGTCTATCTCTAGGAAGTGCACTGAGTCCCATTATCCAATAATGCATGATTTTAATGTGACTTCAAAGTAAGTCGTGACATCTGCTAGGGCAAGCATAAGATCCCTGTTCTTTGGCAGAATTTTCTTAGCTATTCTTGGACAACTCTTCTTCCCCATAAATTTTAAATAACATTTTTGCCAACATCCATGAAAAAATAAATTCTACTGGAAAACTGATTGGCACGTCATTGAATATAAACATTAATTTGGGAAAAGCCAAAACCTCACCATCTAGTCCTCAATCCGGTAATACTGTACTTTCCCTAATCTGACCCACACTC
>NW_006160026.1:1395500-1404038 GCF_000334495.1 Tupaia belangeri chinensis | reverse complement strand
TCTTTCCAAATTTCCCTAGCCTTTTCACAATATCCTGGAGAATTCATAGTCTGACATTAGCAGACCCCTGGTAACTTAAACTGAGGACAGTGTTTCCACTGAAACTCTACTGTTGGACACTATTTTACTTCCTTCCTCCTTTGTGGGTCTAGAAGTGCAGTAGGAGTCCTCTTTGCCTTTCATTGGCACTTCCTAACTACAATAAGTAGTTTCTCTCTAAAATAGTCCATACCTTAAAAAAAAAAAAAGGTACTCTCAGAATTTATCACTTGTAACATTATACCTTAAATACTGACCAGCTGAGCAGTCCCATCACTGTTTATGTAATATATTAGCACGTGAATTGCGTGAATTGTTCTTCGGTACTACTGTTGTCACCTGTGCTAGAGATGGGCATTTCATGTATCAGGATCTATTCAGTATCTCATCTTCTTCTCTTCACTGCCTAAATTTACTCAGACCCAGGGTCATGACTTAGACCTGACCATTGCTTATAAAGATCCTCCATGAAGAAAAGAATCTCAGCTTTACTCCTCTCCTACTCTGACCAGCACCTTCTATTTTTCCCTTTCTTGTGCCCATTCTAAAATTACCTTCGCTTTATGGGAACTCTGATGCATGATTGAAGGGGAGAGTCTGCCTACCACTCTTCCCCTCATCGATCCCCTCCTGATCTCACTCCCATCCACACCCCATTGAGAGTTTAAGTTCTTTCATTTTCATCACATGCTTTCCTCTTTCTTGCCAGGGTACTTGTATTAGTTTCCTATTATTATAACAAATTATCACCATTTTTGTGGCATATACAACACAAATTTATTATCTGATATTTCTGTAGGTCAAAATTTAAAAATGGGTCTCACAGGCCAGAATCAACATGTTCACAGGCTTGTCCCTTTTGGGGAGTATAATGGAAGAATCCAGTTTCTTGCCTCTTTTTTTACCTTTTAGAGACTGCATTTGTGTATCCCTTCCATCTTCAAAGTTGGCAACTACTGATCAAGGCTTGTTATATCCTATCATTTTGACACTGATGTTCTTCTGCCTCCCTCTGCCATTTAGTACCCTTGTGAAAAACATTGCCCCAACCAGATAATCCTAGATAATCTCCCCAATTCAAATCAGCTGATTGGCAAATTAGTGCCATTACAACCTTAACTCTGCCTTGCCACACATAATTATAGGTTCCTGGGATTTAGACACAGACACTTTTATGTGGCCATTATTCTGCTACCAAGTGGCAAAACCTTATCTTGGTAAAAATTAAACTTTCTGCCCATACCCTGGGCCTATACTCTAGGAGAGGAGCATGGCAGACCATGACATTCACCTTAGGAAAATCAACCTCAGGTGTTCCACTACAATGATAAATTAATTCGTTTCTATTTCATAGACGCTTCTTTCTCATCAACACTCATTTTATCTTCCTTTCAGCCGTGACCTTGCTTTTGTTCCTGAGAAAATGGAAGCAATTAGAAGGGAATTTTCAAGTCCTTTCACCAACATATTTGCCAATTTAGAAACTTGTGAGTCCTCTGTTTCCCTCCTGGGAGAGTGGACGAACTGTCCTTGCTCCATTTGAGCCCAATTCCTAGACTTGTGACCTGGATTTTATGCTTTCTTGCCTGTGTGGTTTCACTTATCTTTTCTCCCTTGTACATGTATTATTTTCCTTTTCTAGCACATTAGTCTCAATTTCACAAAGTATTTGTGGGTATGTGTGGGTCTCACTTCTTTCTTTTCTTCTTTTACACTCATTCTTGTTTGGTTTTCATCTCCCTCATTCCATACAATTCCATCTTGCCAAGATAGACAATGACTTCCATATCTCCATACCCAATGGCCAGTTCTCAGTATATGTCTTCTTCACCATCTTAACAACTGACACATCTTCTAGTATACTCTATGTGCCCCCCTTTTTTTCTACCTCATGGTCAATCTTTGTGGCCTCCTTCTCATTTTCTCAGGTTTTTTTTGTTTTTTTTTAGAGGTTTTCGCTATAGGACGCGTGCGCTTGCCAGAAAGACAGAGACAGACAGAGAGATAGAAAGTGAGAAATCACCCCCCAGGGGGGATGGCCACGCCGCAATCCCTTCTCCTCCATTCTCCTCTCGGGATCTTGGGCATACATACCCATGCTCCCAGCATGGGTTTAAGCCACCAGGTCCAGGACTTGAACCGCAGTCGACTATGTGGAATCCAGCGACATAGCCATTACGCTAACTGCTGGTCCCTCATTTTCTCAGGTTTTAACATTGAAAAACTCTAGGGTCCAGTTTTCATACCTCTTTCTTATCGAAGTCCATGGTATTTAAACATTATCTATATTTGATAATTCTCGACTTTCTTCTAGCCCTATTGCTCCTTGAATTCACACTCGAATATTCCATTTCTAAGTTGGAAACATCACCTGGATGCTTATCAATGATTATTAATTTATCTGAAACCAAACTCTTCATCTGCATCCTCCACACAGTTAGCCAAAGCTTTTGGCTGTCTCTTAGCTCTAATGCAACGCTGATCTTTTCTCACAATCTCCTGTGTCACCACTGTAACCCACTTCACAATCAGTCCTCTTTTGCCCAAACTGAAGCAACAGTTTTTCTGTCTGCTCTCTTTCTTCTGTTCTTGTGTGCCAAAGTCTATTCCATTCTCTGCAGAACAAACCAAGTAATCCATTTAGAACTGTAATCTGATTATATCACTTCTCTCCTCAAAATCTTCTATTAACTTTCTGTCATGCTTAGAAGTAAATCCATTTCTTACTTGTAAGATCTTTCATGATATGGCCAACCTCATCCCCTCCTCCTTGTTTCCTGTACACTCTGGATTCTTGCTCTTCTATAAACAGGCACACGACTTCAACTTAAGGACCTTTGTTCTTGAGTTTCTTACATCAGGAATTGTGTTCTCCCACATGTTCTTGTAGACTTCTTCACTCCATGTAAGCCTTTATCTAAATATCCTTCATATATATTTTTAATATTCTTGTCTAAAATATATTTCCAGTTGCTATCTTTTCCCTTAATCCTTAGGTATTTTTCTTCAAACCCTTTTTTCTTTAAATAGGAAAAGATATGAGAGAGTATACATATGTAAGTTTATTTTCTAAGTCTCACATTAAATATTAGCTATAAGAGAGGAAAGATTTGGATTTTTCTTTTAACCACTGAATTCTCAGAGCTTAAAGGAGGGACTAGAATTACAAAAGATCCTTTGTAATTATTAGTTGTCTAAATTTACTAAATGAATAATTTTCATTGAACTTTTCCATCTATATGTAGAATAGCTCTTCAGTTTTCTCTTTTTACAAATTTCAATAATGTTTTGAAACCTACAGTGTTTTTTAGCCATGAAAGTTCCTGTACTCAAACAGCCTTCTAATAATGAGAGAAAGGCATGGCGGGAAGGAGGGAGAGAAGGAGGAAAGGAAGAGTCAGAGAGGAAGTCTACTTATATTCACATATTTATTTTGAAGACAGGCTCTTGCCATGTGATGTTTTTCCTCTCTCAGCCTCCCAGCTAGGACTGCATGCATACACCATCATGCTTGGCACTCTTTGTAACTGGATCTTGCTCTGTTGCTCAGGCAATCTGAGCTTACAATCCTCCAGCTTCAGTCTCCCAAGTCTCTGGGATTACATGTGTACACCCCCTTGACAGACCTTTAGACTGGACCAGACCTTTAGACTGGACCCAGGCTTCTCATAAAGTCCGGATCTATGAGCATAGTGGAGAGACAGTTTTTTACAGCCCAGGGAGCTAGTACACTTCCATTTTGGAACATGTTATATGCATTTATTTTCTGTGATAATCATGTTCACTCCAGACCAATTAAATAAAAAGTTCTGGGGATGGGCACAGGTATCAGCTATATTTTAAAGTTCCCAGATGATTCCAATATTTAGCCAGGGTTGAGAACCATTGTCCTACAAGCCAAAAACCAAGAGTGAAGTTATAAAGAACACATGCATGACCTGGCTTCTGCTCAGATAGTCACCCCTAACCACCACCATTCTTTCCGGTGTTGCTTGTAGTTCTCACACTGTACCATGCTCTCATCACACTCTGGCCCTTTACTTGTCACTCCCTTCGGGATATTCTGCCTCCCTTCTTTATCCAACTTCATTTGTCCCTCTAGACTTGCCTTGAACTCCTCCAAACTTCCCAGAGTTTCTTCTCACAGCTTATAAGAGACCTTTCTCCTCTGGGACCCTCAGCATTCCACTTTTACCTCCACTGTCATATTGGCTAAACAATTTTAATCATCTATTTCCTGTACTTTGTCCCATCAGACTGTATGTTCTTTGAAGTCAGAGGTCATATTCTATTGTCTATGATTTCTCAGCTTTTAGCAGAAAGTTCAGTATACAGTAGACCTTTGGTGAAAGTTGGGCTGTTGAATTGAAATCCTGAGGACATTTAAAATAAGAACTGACTGGCACTGCCATGACTTTGAGGCAGAGCTTGGTATGACTTATCATAGCCAGTGCAAAGTAACTTTTTATCATCAGGGAAAACAGGCATTTGGGGGAATCACCTCGCATAGCATGGTGGTATCATTCTGAGTAGGAAATAAGCGAACTCTCACTGAGTAAGAGTCAGTCCAGTGTGGAAAATTGTCAAAAAGTGTCTTTGACACAGTATAGTCTAATTTCCTCCAATTTAATATTCTTTGGAGCTCATTCTACTTAAAAGTTCCATCTGCAAAGAAGATGTCTGTAAATTGTGTGTGCGTGTGGAGGGGGGAGGGTATTTTAGAAAGCATCTCCTGGGGAGATGACCATGCTGTAATCCCTTCTCTTTCACTCTCTTTTCAGGGTTTTTGGGCACACACATACACACATCTGGAATGCTTTTCAAGTCATCAGGTCCAGGATTTGAATAACATGATCAGCCATGTGAGATCTAACCACCTTAACCATCATGCCACCTGGCTGGCCGTAAATTGTGTCTTGATAGGGGCTGTATTAAATTTTAGTTAAAATACAAAAGAAGAATGATTTAACAAGGACCAGAGATAATCTTTGCAGTCTTTTATTTTATTTATTTATTTATTTTTGAAGAGGTGTTTGCTATAGGGCACGTGCAAGATAGAAAGTGAGAAATCACCTCCCAGGGGGGATGGTCACACCACAATCCCTTCTCCATTCTCCTCTCAGGATCTTGGGCATGCATGCACACTTGCCCGGCGTGAGTTTTAAGCCACCGGGTCCGGGACTACGTGGTCGACTACATGGGAGTCCAGCGACATAGCCATTATGCTAAGTGCTGGTCTCTATCTTTGCAGTCTTTCTTTCTTTCTTTTTTTTTTTTTTTTTTGAGAGGTTTTCACTATAGGGCGCGTGCACTCACCAGATAGACAGAGAGAGACATAGAGACAGAGACAGAAAGTGAGAAATCACCTCCCAGGGGGGATGGTCACACCGCAATCCCTTCTCCATTCTCCTCTCGGGATCTTGGGCACGCATGCACAAGCACCTGGCGTGAGTTTTAAGCCACCGGGTCTGGGACGCGAACCGTGGTCGACTACGGAGTCAAGTGACATAGCCATTACGCTAACTGCTGGTTCCCTTTGCAGTCTTTCTTGACCAAATATTTTACAAACTGCCTGGTCAGGAGAAAACAGAATTTATCACCAACATTCAATTATTCCATAGTTAGTCACGTAAACAGAATTGTTTTAGTTGACTGTTTAACAAATTGTAATTTTTCATTTCATAGTGTAATACCATAATTCTCAGTTAATATTTTGGTTCTCTTTATTGATTTATAAGACTAAAAATAGTTTGTCAGGCCAGTCTGTTCCATGGTGATAAAGACTCCTAGATTCCACATGACTGGCTGTGGTTTGAATACTAGACCTGGCTGCATGTCTGGCATGTGTGCTGTGTGCCCAAGAATTCCAAAAGGAGGGAGAAATGGAGGAGAAGGGATTGTGGTGTGACCATTCCCCCATGTGAGTGCTTTCTCATTTTCTGACTATCTCTCACTTTTTTTTAAGAGAGATTTTTGCTATAGGGTGTGTGCACTCACCAGAGAGACAGAGAAAGACTGAAAGTGAGACGGCCATGCTGCAATCCCATCTTCTCCAGTCTCCTCTAGGAATTTTGGGCACACATGCACATGCACCCAGCATGAATTTTAAGCCACCTACTCCAAGACTCCAACCACAGTCGACTATGTGGGAGTCCAGTGACATAACCATTATGCCATCTGCTGCTCCCCTGTCTCTCACTTTTCTGGAAAGCAAAAAAAAATTTTTTAAAGTTTATTCTTATTGATAGTTATCTAGACAAGTACATACCAAGTGATAATGGAGCAAAAATTCTACCCTCAAAAGTAGACAGACAAGAAGAGAGACATTCCTGGAAGAGTACACCACAGCTAAAAAACAATTGCAGCAGTAAGTTTGGAATATTTTTCTTTCTGAACTCATTGCCTCTTAATATGCAGAGCTTCATACCTTTATTGCAGAATTAATTAAAATAATTTCCAATAGGACCAGTGTAGGCTTTTAGTATTGTTGAAGAAAATGTTTAGTAAAAACAAGAGGGAAACTCTTCATGAGGAGTGTAGACCTTACAGAGATTTAAAATTGGGTACAGAGAGTTGATATGACAACACTGGTTTTAACAACAAGACTAGAAAGACAGTGTTTTTCATCTGGGGATAGCTTTACCAAGAGACAATGGGCAGTATCTAGAACACTTTCGGTTGTAACGCTTTGGAGAAGAAAGTACTATTGGCATCTAAAGGTGCAGATCAGGATGCTGCTAAATATTCTACGATACACTCAACCATCTCTGCAACAAAGAATTGTCTGGTCCAAATTGTGAATTACATTAGAGTGAAAAACTCATAAGACAAACTCAGCTTAAATTTTGTCTCTAACATTTAATAGCTACGCAGCTTTAGAAGTTTTTCCTCCCTACCCACACCTTAGTTTCCTGACATGCAAAATGAAGTTAATAATAATATCTACCTTGTGGAGTTTTCAGCAAGATTAAATAAGGTAATTTATGAAAAGTTTTCCTCATATTTGTAAATATGTGAAGGAGCTGGTATGTAACTACTAGAACATTATAGCTGAATTTAGAAATCAATTCTATCTTTCACCCCACAAAGGAAGTTTCTTTACTAATAACAATCCTGACGGATGGTTATTCACCTTGCTGGATCCTCCTGAAAGCCAAAACCTATTGTTAGATAGTTCCAATTGTTAGATACTGTTCTCTTATACTATGACTACTCAGAATTTAAACTTGTTTTAGCAGTTTCCTCTGGAATGAAATACCACAAACCTCATTACCTTTTTACATGGCAGTCCCCTTAAGTGCCAGCAAGTTACATGACCTAAGGCAAGAAACTTGAGTTTTCTGGGCTTCATCTATATAGATTGTGATAAATATATTTACCTTATAAGCTTGTTATGGTAATATTAAGTGATAAGGGTTATAGATTCTAGCCTAATTCTTTATCATTTGAAGACTTAAGAGTGTTTCTTTCTCCCATTCGAATTAAATTAAATTAAAACTTAATGTCAAATAAAATTAAAACTTAATGTCATATATTAGGAAAAGGACTGTTTCCTAGAATGATTGCAGCACACACCACACATAGGCTGTTTATGTTCAAAAGAGGTGTGACTGAATAGAGGCAAGCTGTAAGATCTAGTTAATTCAACTGGATCCTTTTTGCAACTCTGCAACAATCTCTTTTTCCTCCATTTTTTCCTGAATTCTATCCTTTGCATCTATCTCAGACATCCCCCAGACTGTCCGACTATTCATTTTCATTTGTAATACTACTCCCTGAATGTAAGCCACCATAACTTACTCCCTGGTTTATTGCAGAAGTAATTCTTACTTTCCTTACTTTTTCCATGATTTTTAACCCCCTTATTAAAAATAAGAACCTGTAATTATTTATGCCTAATGCAAAGGGCTTTATATCACCTTTTTATTGATAAGAAAAAGTTGACTTTGCAACCCTAGCAGTGAATTCTAACCAATTAAGAAGCTATCTACACTTAGGTTCATAGAAAAGGAGCTGAACATTCACATTCAGAAAGATGAATGTTCAAATATCCAGACCATCAGAATTATTTCTTCTACTGTTTGTGTCCAAATTGCTTCCTGGTTGACATGGTTCTGTGGAAGCCTTCTCATTAAGGAGATAACCCTCAGGTGTGGATGAATTTTCATTACATCCTCTGTATCTGCCATACAGTGAGGGATATCATTTCAGCAACTGTAACCAAGCTGCCCCATCCTTCCTGCCCATACCATCCTTGATGAGATCAGGACCTTGATGCTCTGTGATAAAGCAGAGAAAAAGTGAAGAGAAATAACATTAGTCATTGCCTTGCATTCTATTTTAAGGTTCTCCAGAGCTGATTCTTTCTGACCTTAGTAAAAGCATTTCCATCAAGTTTAAAAACCCAGATCACATGATCAAAGAATTGTAGGCCTAAAAGACCTTAAAGTTTTTATTTTTTTACTTTTCTAGAGAGAGATTTTTGCTAAAGGGCACATG
>NW_006160026.1:1355112-1395425 GCF_000334495.1 Tupaia belangeri chinensis | reverse complement strand
CCCCCCCCCCTTCTCCCCTCACAATTTTTGGCGCACACACACACACACACACACACACACACACACACACACAAACCCAGTGTGAGTTTTAAGCTGCTGAGTCCAGGACTTGAACCACAGTTGACTACATTGGAGTCCAGTGACATAACCATCACACCATCTGCTGGTCCAAAAAAACTTAAAATCTAAATGTTTCTGGAGAATGGCTACTTGGTAATCACCTTTAAGCCAGAAACATCAACATTTCTTAATACAGTTTGAACAAACATACAAACCTATCTGTTGAGAGTAAATAAGAACAAAATATACCATATGTGAATTGGCTTTAAATTACATAGTTACCAGAAAAAGTTGATCTGTTCTCCATAAAGTTCACTCTTTGGCATCATGACATTATTTGGATCATATACAATCTGCTTTCAATTTTTTGAAGTTTTAGGTCCCTAATAGGCATAGATCTAGTTTCCATGGAAGTTTGTTCATATTCAGCAAATTACTTTATGTCTTGCCTTGTTTTTCCATATGTAACAACTGATACACCAAAAAGGGATGTCTTTAAAATCACATAGCAAATGGTCCCTAGATCCCAGAGTCAGTAATATTAGGGACCCAATGATTAAGGCAGAGCTATGCCAGTAGTCATGATAAATTTCAATGGAAGATGTATCTCTTAACTTTGTTTCCCTGAAAAGCCTTCATTAGAAATGCGTTCTAGCATTTAAAAAAGTGAATAATTATAAAAAATTTGTCAGGGGACACAAATGCTTGCCAGAAAGAGACAGAAAGACAGACAGACAGAGAGAGAGAAGAGAGAGAGAGGAAGCACCCCCCAGCAGGGTACAGTAACACTGCTATCCCACCTCTGTTTCTCCATTCTGTTGGGATTTGGGACATGCATGCACACACATGCCCAGTGTGCTTCTCAAGCCGCTGGGTCTGGGATTTGAACCATAGTTGGCCATCTAGAATATGGATCCTTTATCCACTAGGTCACAGGGCTAGCCCACCGTCAAGTATTTTATGTCTTCTTTCAAAATAATATTCTTGTTTATGACCAAAGCACAACAAAAATGTCTAGAATCTCTTCTTAGAGACTGGTCTACAAATTGAGAGAAACTAACTATAATTTTCAGAAAAATCGCATGAGTTCTGTTGATGAGATATTCACAGTCATTTATTACACATGCTCTGACTGCATCTTATGTGTTCTTACTATATTTTTTATTTTTATTTCTGTGGTCTTATACCCTAAGTAGGGAAGCATACCTTTTTCTTTCTTTTCATTAATTTTTTTTAACATAAGAGAAGGTGATATGGTCAATCATTATGGACAAAGTAGCTATATAAACACTATATGTATATTTTATACACGCGCACACCACATATACATAGTAATCATTAAATCATTAAATATTTGCCAAGTTTTGATAGTGAACATTTAATATTATAGTTAACTAAGTATGCTACAGGGATTAAAAAGCTGAGGATTTAAAATTATATAACCAAATTTCACCACTTTTGAGATGCCCACTTCTCTGAAACTCAGTTGTGCATTCTGAAAAGGAAGGATAATACTATTTAACTTTTAGATTGTGAAGACATGAATCATGAAGGTAATTCATACACTCAATAGGTACTTCCTGAGCAACCTTCTAGGTTTCAAACACTGACTGCATTAGGCTCTTAGTTTGCAAGATTGCAGGTCTATTCATAGGTCAGATAGGTCTGTGGTAAGCCTCTGCCTTCATGAAGCTCAAATCTTACTGGAGGGAGGCACAGAAATGAACATACAGAAAATAAAATAGAAGTATCATATTCTCTGTAGTAATGCTGAGACAGGGCTCTAAAAAGATTTATTTACAAATATTTTGAACATCCAGTCACCTCATTTATTTGTGTTTACTGAATTAGCTTAATTAAAATGGAGGATGCATCCATGAGGATTTCTCCTGAATAACATGTTATTCACTTGGGGCATATAATAAGGCAATAGGCAGGGGATCATCAGATGGCATGGTAGTTATATTGCTGGACTCCTATGTAGTCAACTGTGGTTTGAGTCCCAGAGCTGGTGACATAAAACTCACACTGGGCACATGTGTGTGTGTGTGTACCCAAGATTCAGAGAGGAGAATGGAGGAGAAGAGATTGAAATATGGCCATTCCTTTGGGTATGATTTCTAGCTTTCTGTCTCTCCATCTCTATCTGTCTCTTCAAGCAAGTACACAAATGCTATAGCAAAAATCTTAATAAATAAATAAATAAATAAATAAATAAAATTAGGGAATAGCCGGATCTAGGAGAGAAGGTTCTCTTCTGTTTTGGAGCTTTAAAGAGAGAAGTTAAGAATCATGACTAGATTTAGTCACAACAAATAGTTGACTTGGTCCAAGTGACTAGCCTATAGACTGGGCTCCATGGAATTAAATGTGAAGAAACCAAACACTGTAATTATATATTGAACTTAGATTGCCTTACTTTATAGAAGAAAACTAAAGCCAACTTTTGTGGTAGGTTAAGAAGTACTCCCTGTATCTTATAAGTCACAATACAAAAACTATTGCAATTTATAAAAATAGAACTTCATAAAAAATTTTAATTTTGTATTACTTTATTCTGTCACATATTTTGAATATAAATCTTTTCCAAGTGCTCACTGGATTTATCAGCGACTGAGTCAGTATAATGCTGCAAGACTTTGTGAGGCTAGAGATACAGTAAAGAAACGGTTCATACCTACCCTTGAGGAGCCCAGTGTATGAGGAGAGGCAGACACTGGATGAATCTTGGCAATGTGTACAGTCAATTCTCCAATAGGAATAGAGTGAGTCTTCAAGATTTAGTACATCAAATCTCCAGTGTGTGGCGTGTTGACATTTGTTTTCTTTTCTAGGTTAGAAGAAAAAAAAAAGTCAACATATTCTAGCTTGCTCATATCTAAACTTTTGATATCTTCAGTATCTTTTGACTCATCCAAAAGCTCACTTTAATTTCTTTCAGCCTTGTAGTGGTTGAGTTATTCTGTCTCTCTAACGCTATAGCAGAATCTACTATGCTATTTTTTAAATCTGATATTATGCTAGAGGGAATTCTCAGCGAAGACCATTTTTGCTTTCAACCGTTCTGCCAAACCTGGGAAGCAATCAGCAGCCCAAGTCTCTTTGAGGACAAAATGAGTGTTCGTGCCAAGTGTGCTGTGGCCATCTAATTATCATGTACCATTTTGCGGAAGGGACCTTTACAATTAGGGGTCCAGTACTTTAAATAGTATAAATATGTTGAAGACTTCTAATGTAGATCTCCCTCTCTCACCTCTTTGCAGAAGTCCGGGTTTATATGTCCTGCAGTCCCCTTCACATCTTCTTACCTGCCTACGTAACACATATATCAAAGATCACCCATTCTAAGCAGGTTCCAAACCCTGCAGCATTGTAGCTCCCTCAGACCTTCACAACTCAGAGAATGATATCACCATCTATTCAGAATGTGAAGCCCAAAATAATAGTCCCTCTTTTTCTTTCTTCCACACATGTAGCCCCTATGTAAGTCCTCTCAATTCATCTTGCAACATATCTCAAACCCATTCATTTTTCTCTATGTCTAAGATAATCACTCTAGCCCAAACTATCAGTACTTCTTTCTGCTCTGGTCTCCCAGTACTCTTTTTCTCACCTTTGTCCACACAGTTCACATAGCTCATTGAATTGCCTTATAAAACATAACAAATGAAAGCTTCCTCTTACATTGCAATTTAATTCTACCAAATTTCTCCTAAACTAGGAGATATGTAAATAATTACCAATTTGTTAGCTTAATGGTCATGGTGTCCAGATAATGGTGCATTTTGTATAAAAGAGATCCTTTATTGTTTGCTCATAAGTTTTTCTGTACAGATGTGTGAATTTGAGCAAGTCACCTAATATCTTTAACCTTACATTTTATATGAAAAACAGAATTTAAAGTGTTACTTTCACTCATTAATTCATTTATTCTAGAACTGTTTAATTCCTTTAAAAACTTCATGGAAAATGCAGATTATGAAAAAACTATTCACTAAATGGGTCAGTTGATAGTGGGGTGGTTAAGGTGGCTGGATTCCACATGACCAACTGCCTAGTTTGAGTCCTAGACTCAGTGGCTTGGAAAACGTGTGCATACAAGCCCAAAGTCCTGAGAGGAGAACCTAGAAGGGATTACAGTGTGGCCATCCCTCTGGGGATGCTATTTCATTTTCTCTCTCTTCTCTCTCTCTCTCTCTCTCTCTCTCTCTCTCTCTTTGCAAGTGCACGTGCCCTATAGAACATTTTTAAAAACTAAAACCAAACCAACAAAAAACTAGGCATGGATTTCATCAAAAGAGAGCCTGGGGGAACCAGCAGTTAGCGTAATGGCTATGTCGCTGGACTCCCACGTAGTCGACCCCGGTTCACGTCCCGGACCCGGTGGCTTAAAACTCACGCCGGGCACGTGTGCGTGCGTGCCCAAGATCCCAAGAGGAGAATGGAGGAGAAGGGATTGCGGTGTGGCCATCCCCCCTGGGGGGTGATTTCTCGCTCTCTGTCTCTATGTCTCTCTCTGTCTGTCTGGCGAGCGCACGCGCCCTATAGTGAAAAACCTCTCAAAACAAAAAAAATTTTAAAAAAATAAAAAAAAAAAGAGAGCCTGGTAGCAAGATAGAAGTAATAACCTTATATAACCTAATCAGGGAAGGTCAGGTTATGTAAGATTGGGCCACTTTGCCACACTCTATAGATTAGAACCAAGTTTGTCACCAGCCCACAGTCAAAGGGAAAGGAGCACACAAAGGCATGGCCATTAGCTGGTGAGCATCGGCTCAGAGACTGCCTGTTGCAGACATCTCATCTTTCAGGCAACTGGTTTCACTGGAATCCTCCTGACCAGTTAATGAGGTTGGCCTTGTCATTCACGTTTCACACATGCACAAATCAAGGTTCAGTGTTGTGTTGTAGATTAACCTAACCCACTAAGTGAAAGGCAACGCTGGTGATCAAGCCTCCATCTATTTCAAGATCAACATCTTTCCCAGCTTGCCATAAAACAAGTGGCTAAGAAATAAATACTGAAATTAAGCAACTCTGAATGTTACTCTTTCTCTGTGTCTGTGCTTTGTTTGATTATCTGCCCTATAATCTAGTATGATTTCCTTTCTTTATTAGTTTGTTTCACCAGGAATTTTTATCTGAAAATCTGATACCTATTGTCCTTTCTCAAATTTAAGTCTATCAATAGACCCTTGAATTTCCCTAAACACAGCTCTCTTTAAGACCAGTAGTTAATATCTGTTCTTAGGATAAAAGAGGACTTTTCTCGAAATTTCTCCATATATATGTCCTCAGATTCTTACAATGCACTAAATAATAAAACATGAGGAGGAAGATACAATATAGATTTCTGGAATCAGACACACCTAAATTTTAAATGTGTTCTGGCATTTAATAATAGTATAATTGGAGAAATGACTGAGCACCCGAGGCCCAATTTCCTCACTTACCAGATAAGAATAGCATTGCCTATTTCAGAGGTTTGTATAAGAACTCAGAAGTATTATAATTACAGAAAGATTGGCACAGTGCAGGCACGCAATTAATGTTTTTTTCCCCCCAAACTACCACTCTTACAACCTGAATCCATTCCCATTCCACCCTCTTCTCCTATCTACTTTTCCTACTTCCATGTTACCATTAGTAAAAATTTGTTAAACTGGATTGACTCCCCTGTTACTGACTCCCTCCAATCAGGAAAAAAAAAAGACTCTAAGCTTTTAAATGACCTAATGACTTTTTTTCTCTGCAGTCTTTCTGCCTTCTTGGTGCCCCGCATCCTTGTTTTCTCCCCCTCCCACTCTAGTCAGCTATGAATCCTTCTTTTGTGTTTCTTTCTATTCCAAAATTCTATTTTCACCTTCAAGTCCGTTGTTTACATTACGTCTCTCCTCTACTGAAAAAACATGGCCTTGTGAAGCTGGCATTTGTTTAATCTTCTGGCTTCTGAAGACCCATATTTATGAGTTTCTTAATGTTCTCAGTGCTGGGGACTTCAACACGTACGCCAAAGCTTCTGAGTAAGTGCTCCAACCTGAAAGGAGACTGTTCCAAGGTTATGTCATCCCCCACCATGGCGCTTCCTCATGCACAGCCAGGCAAAATAAAAGTTTCCATGGAGATGAAACAGAAAGGAGTCTGTCTGATCAATTCTGATTTTTATAAATAGGAATCCATTTAAGTCTATGTTTGTGGTTTGTTGCAGTTCAGAGGAAAGTGGGAAATTATGAAGTAAATTGAAGATATACTCAGCTCAATATAAAAGAGAAACTACATTTTAAGTCTCTGTCCCAAGAGAGTTGAAAATTTAGTTGGAGAATTAAAAGTAATACACAAGAAAGAGAGGTTAACTAAAGGCTAGGAGTAGGAAGAACCAATTTAATTAATATTTATTAACTGACTTAATTAATAAATGATTGAATAAATGAATGAGCAAATGAAGACTAGAACTTTCTGGATTGTGCTTTAAAAATCTGATGTAGTCACTAATTCCAAGCAATTTAAATCACATTTAAATTATTTGCATTGGAACATCACATTGATCTCACAAAGTAAGCCAATGAAGCAATTTCAACGAACACATCTACAAGTAACCACAATAGGCCAGACCCACACTGATTCCAAAAAGAAAACATGATGACAAAATATCTTTTCTCTGGAATTGAAAACATTCCCCTGTCACATTTTTGTGGGTTGTTGCCAAGCTATCCCAAGTCTAGACCCACATCCTCCAAGCCAATAGAATAACATCAGTATTGAAGTACAATAAAATAGTAGATTCCATATAATAGATTGAAGAGAAAGTGTGCGTTGGGATTCAGGATTACCTGCTGATTGATTTATAAGCATTACTCAATGTGTCTATTTTATCTATTGAAGGGCATTATCCTCTTTCTGAAAGTCACTTGACAATTGCTATTTTCTGTTCTATGTACCTGAAATATTTGTTATGCTCTCAAGTATACTGTAAATTTCCTGAGGGCAAAAATAAAGATGAAATAGTAAATCTATTTTTTATTTTTCTATGCATCTGCCAACAAGCCTAGCGTATTTTTTCCTGATAATTATTTAGAGATTCTTATGAGTCAGGTAGAAATCTAGGCAACTGAGACATAAAGATGAATAAAACTTGTTCCTGGAGCTATAGGGACTCTAAGTCCTGTTGCGAAGTAAGAAGACAAAACAATAATGACAATTCAATGTACTAAGTATTGTGGTAATGATAGACATTGCAAGCTTTATGAACAGTTGGCAGCATCTGAGAATTTCAAGAAGACTTAAGAAGAGAGATGAACTTGAAGCATTACCTAAAGGATGATTAAGAATTTGTAAACTGAAAAATTAAGAAGTTCAACAGAAAGATGAGGACACAAGATAATGATGAAATGACCTCATTAGAATCACAGATCATAGTATATGCAAAGACACAGAGAAATGAGAAAGAAGGGAGTAGCAAGATAGACTAGAGTCAGAGTGTAATGATAGTAGTTCACCAGGTAGTTCGACCTTCATCACTTACTTGATAACCCATTGGCTTTCTTTAAAGAGGGTAGTGAAATAATCAAGTTTTTTTCATAGAAAGACAGAACTCTGACATAATCAGGAAAAATGATCCTGGGAGTAAAGATGGAAAGAAACATTGATTGAGTGATGTCTATGTGCCAGGAAATTCATTAGGGGCTTTCACAGACATATTTAAGTTTGCCTCATTTCAATTCTTATAATAACCATGAGAGACACTCATTTATATAGTTATTTAAGAGAAGATAAATCTAATCCTTGAAATTGGGAATGTAAAAGCTATTAGAAAGATATTAGAAATTGAAACCACTTTTAATTTTGGGAAAAACCAAAGGTGGTTCTACTCTAGAAGTGTGATATTGAAAAGAGGAAGGTAGGAAGGATGGAAAGCCAGGGAGATAGCATACTGAAGGAAAATTTAGAAGCCATAATTAATGGAATGGTCATTGGTTATATATAGGCCTGAGGATTCAAGTCAAGAGTGAATTCAAAGCCTCTAGAGAGTTAAAACATTTGAAGCTTATATAGTCACCTTCTTCCATTTGGTTTTTAGATCTGACACTTCTAATACTGTTGCCTTAAAATTCATGACTGTAGATATCAATTTCCCTTCAGCTTCCAAACAAAGTTTTAGAGAGTTTGATCTATAGTGTGACCCTCTGGGAGATGTTGGGTCATCAGAAAAGTCATGACACATTTTGTATTGAGTAACATTGAAAAATATGTCATGGCATTTCTGATTACCCAATAGCTGCTTTATCAGAAAAAGTTCAGGTAACCAGTTTTCAAGATAATTGCATGTCTGTAAGCTCTATTATATTACGAGGTTTTCTGCTGGTAAAATAGTCAGAGGAATTTGGAAGCAAACAAATATGTTAGTGCAAAGAGCTGTGTCAAATGGGAGACACCACCCAGACTCTTGGCAAGCCAAATTCACTTGGAAGCAATTAGTGACTCAAGAGACTGATATCATAGAGAATCAAAGTGTTCATTGGGAAGTGATTTGGTGAGTGGAGGCCACCAGTGACTTCACAGCAAACCACACAGTGATTGTGAAACTGAGTGCAGAGGAACAATTCCAATTCTAGAGAATTCCTGTGAAAGTCTCTTTCTTATGTTTCCAAGACCTTTTAGTATCACATATTCTCCTTCCTTTCCCAGGCTTACTTTTTAGTTGCCTATTCCATATTTTGAGAGTATATCTAACAACTCACATGATCGACAAATTTTCTCATGCACACGCCCAGCCTTCTGTTTTACAAAGGATTGGGAGTGCAGAAGATTGATTAGGGTTGAGAAGTTAAAGACAGAATTTAATAAACCTCTTGACCCTTCTGTAGTAATTCTGGCCACTTTCTCTGACTAAAGTGATGAAAAAGGAAATAGAACAAAGGATATGAGTGATACAGGAAGTTAGAAAAGGGAGAATAAAGGTAAAGTAATTGAGTGATTGAGAACTCTTGCCTAAATGGCAAATCTAATAGTCTTTACTAATCTCTTTTTCTGTAGCCTGTTATTTTCTTTTGTAGCTTTTATAAAAACTTACAGGAATATTTTTGTAGCTGGCTATCACTTATGATCCCCAAAATGCTCAGTAATCCCTAAAATAATTGTTTCTAGGAGACTATAGAGAGGTAGGGGTGTGTGTGTGTGTGTGTGTGTGTGTGTGTGTGTACATGTGAGCTAGGATGAAAACACCAGCATTACTAAGGGACTCATTTTGAGTTATCATGAGCAAGACTTTTCTGATAATAAGAGATATAAATCTAGAGTCAACTCTTAAAAGAAGTTCCAGGCATATGAAAAGGAATCAGAAGTATATCTACTGGACATATGGATAGAGATAAAAAGTATACCCACCTGTAAGACAGGAAAGGGTCCTCTGTTGAATGTGGTTAGACCAGTAAAGAACAACTTCTTTTTTAATGTAAGAGCAAAATTGAAGAAAAATGTAAATATTTATAAGCCACATGTTTAAAAAATCAATATTAAAATAGATACATTAAAAATGACATTATAGGAAAAGGTAGAGAAGGGTGCTTAAAGAATTTGTCCTTACATAGAAATGACCATAAGCTAACAAAAATGAGTAGGATCAACTTAATTTTTTTGGAACTCTCTCTCTATATATAAATATGTTTTTTGAGAACAATTTTTGCTATATGATGCATGTGCTCAGTGGAGACAGAGAGAAACAATGTGATAAATCACCCTTTTTCCTCCCTTCTTCCCTCCAGAGAGAATAGATGTGCCACAATCCTTTCTCCTTCATTCTCCTCTATATACTTTGGACCTGCATGTACCTGCACTCAGCATGGGCTGCTGGATCCAGGATTTAAGTGGTGGTCAGCTATATGTGAGTCTAATATCTTATGCTAGTTGCTGACTTCAGAGCTCTGAATCTTAATTAAAGACTTGCAGCAACTAGAGGAGTACTTGATGAAAAAAAAGGACACAGAATGTTTTCAATAAAATGTGGCATTTTTGCTTGTTGTCTTCTGTCTCTTGGTCTTCAAAATAGTAGCAGTGGCCAAGTAATGGGAGTCCATGTTTCTGATATAACTTGCTATGCTAAGGAGATGATATAAAATTTGTTCTTAAAATACTGCTGTTGTATGTTTTGCTCTGTCATGTAGTTCCCTGGAAGATTAGGAATGATGGCAGAAGTTGATCTTCTTATGCCTTATCCTCCTCTACAATCCCACTCCCACTCTAGCAGGAGAGGGTCTAAGGTACTTGGTAAGGACTTTGTCAAAAGGTTTAAAGACGCACAACTATCTGTGACCGCTTGGGACAAGATAGGGCACCTGAAACAAGCAACAGACAGACTCAAAACCTAAGATATGAGAGATGAAAAATAAACTTTAGTAAAGGAATAAAGACTCACAAGGGCCATTGTGTATACCAGGAAAGAGGAAGAGAAGTCTACATCTCTAGGACCAGACATACTCAGAAGAGAGTCAAGAGCACTCTGAATTCATACTCCTAACAAATATGTGGACTCTGCACAGGCAGGAGATAAAGGCTAAGGCAAAAATGTAGGCTGCCTAACTTAGCACTGAGTAGTCCAGCTCAGAGTCAAACTACAATTACTAGAAGAGTATTAGTTTGCTTTTATTTTGGTTCCAATGTTAAGTGAATCTATGTCATTTCCCTGGATGACCACTAAGATAACTGAAAAGACATTTCAGCTATTACACAGAAGAAGAAACACAATCTTTGAAATAATAATTTGAAAAAGAATAATTTGAGAGGTTTTTGCTATAGGGTACATGCGCTCGCCAGAAAGACAGAGGGAGACAGAGAGAGAGAAAGAGAGAAATCACCCCCCAGGGGACATGGCCACTCAGCAATCCCTTCTCCTTCATTCTCCTCTTGGGATCTTGGACATGCACGCACACGCGCCTGGCGTGAGTTTAAGCCACCGGGTCCAGGACTCGAACCATGGTCGACTACATGGGAATTCAGCAACATAGCCATTATGCTAACTGCTGGTCCCAAAAAAGAATAATTTGAAAAACCCAGCATGACTGCAATAATCATGCAGTAATCCATAATAGCAAACACTGCCTGGAAAGAATAATCTGATTTTTGGGACCAGCAATTAGCTGGGAGGTGATTTCTTGCTTTCTGTCTCTCTGTCTCTCCCTGTCTTTCTGGCAAGTGCACGTGCCCTAGAGCAAAAACCTCTTAAAAAAATAATAATCTGATTTTCAGATCCATTATTATATTACAGTCTTCAAAATACCCAGTTTTGAACAAAATATTATAAGGCATATAAAAAATTAGAAAGGTATAGCTCTTTCTAAATAAATAAATAAATAAGCAAACAAGCAGAGACTGCCCTTGATGAAGTCTAGGAATTAGACTTACTAGCTAAAGACCTTGAATCAAAGGTCTTAAATACACTCAAGAGCACATAAAGGGAATTACGAACGAGGAAGTAAAAAAAACTACACACATGGTGCATTGAGAAATTGAGAATATCAGTAAGTTGGTAATTTTTACAAAAAACTTAATAGAAATTCTGGAGTGACAAGTACATAGCTAGAAATCACAATTCTCTGAGAGACTTTGGCATGTGAAGGAAAGAATTAGAAAACTTGAAGACAGGAAAATTAAAATGTATGTAGTCTGAGAAGCAGAAAGAAAATGATAAAAAAAAAAAAATGAACAGAGTCAAAGGAAACTAGGGACACCGTCACATATATCCCAGCATAAGCATTATGAGAGTCACAAAAGGAGAAGAAAATTAGAAGGGAGAGGACAGAATATTTGAAGAAATAATGTCTAAAAATCTCTCAAATTTGATTTAAAAATATATATACATGTATGTATGTGTATATATGTATGTGAAGCTCAGTGAACTCCAAGTAGGAAAAGTCAGAGTTCCATACTAAGACACAATATAAATGAACTGTTAAAGTTAACATCGAAGAGAGAATCAGTGGTTCTAGAGAAAAGCAACTCATCACAAACAGAATTTGCAATAACAGCAACAACTGATGACTAAGCAGAATGATGGTGGCCATAAGACAGAAGAATGGCCTATGAACTGGGGAAATGAAACAACTGTCAACCAAGAATTCTACATTTGGTAAAACTTTATTTTAAAAATGAAGAAATCCAAGATATCTAAAAGCTGAGGGATTTTGTTGTTAGTGAACCTGCTCTATAAGTAGTGCTAAAAAGAGTACTTCAGGTGAAGTGAAAGGAGATAATAAATGAAACCCATACAGAGAAATAACTATGTTAAAGATAGCTACATAAATAAGATATTTTCATAAATATTGAATTTTGCACTTTGTAACTCCTATTTTTTATAAATGAATTAAAAGACAAATATATAAAGCACTAATTTTAAGTCTATGTTAATGGGCACACAATATACAAAGATATAAGTTGCAACAATAATAACAAAGAGCAGGCAGTGTGCAAGGAGTAGTTTATATTATTGAAGCTAAACTGGTTTCAGTTCAAGGTAGTTTGTTATAAGTTTGAATTTGTAATTGTAACCTCCTTGATAACCACTAAGAAAACAGCTTAAATTTTTTTTTTAGAGTAAGTGAAATGCCAGTTGAAAGAATACATCAAGAAAAATAAAATAGGGACCAGCAGTTAGCGTAATGGCTATGTTGCTGGACTCCCATGTAGTCCACCACAGTTCGAGGCCCTGACCCATTGGCTTAAACTCATGCCAGGCACGTGTGCATGCGAGCCCAAGATCCCGAGAGAAGAATGGAGGAGAAGAGATTGTGGCATGGCCATCCCCCCTGGGGGGTGATTTCTCACTTTCTGTCTCTCTGTCTCTCTCAGTCTTTCTGGTGAGTGCATGTGCCCTATAGCAAAAATAAATAAATAAAATAAACACAAAAGAAGGATACTTTTATAAGTGAATTTTCTAGTTTTCCTTCTGTTCTTGACTTCTAGTTTTATTTAACTGCAGTTAAATAAAATACTTGGCTTGATTTTGATTTAAAAAAAAATAGCAGAAAGAAAGAGAAATGAGAGGAGGAGCAAAGACAAGTACAAAGAGGGAAAGGGATCTCAACCACAACCATGTTCCTGGTACCAGATGCATCTCTGAACTTTAATTCCGTAATCCTTTTCAGACATTATCTCTTTAACTTAAATTAGTAGGTTTCCTGTCCATGAAAATGAAATGAATTCTAACTATAACACACTGAGGGAATGGATACTGCTTTAGAGACATAAAAATCTAAGTAGCTATGCCAAGAGCTTTTGTATTTTCTAACTAAAACTGCTATGTGTATGCAAGACTTACTGAAATTTTGTTATAAACCGTACCATAAAGTTATCTGGGGTCAAAATGATCGAACTGGATTTGGGCTGTCAGCAGCATCCAAGTATCAGCATTAGCTCAGGGCAACAGATTACAGATTATAGCGAAAATTTTATCATGGGGGGAAGAAGAGTATAAGACTCTTTGCACTGTATACACACACACGCATATATTTATAAGTAGTTTATGTATGCATGCACACATGTTTGACATGACTTTCAAGCCACTGTGTCTGGGACTCGAACCATGGTAGAACATGTAGGAGTCCAGCACCTTAATCATCATGCCAAATGATGGTTCCTGGTGCTTATATTTTTGAGGATCTCACAGTAAACCAGAGCTTTATAGTGTCAGGAATCCAAGATCTGCCTACTTTGTAGTTTCAGTGTATTTAGCCTGTGGTTTTCAATTCCTGGCTTAAGATGACTGCTCTGACCCAAGCAGCATATTTTGCATTCCAGCCAGCAGGCAGAAGGTAGAGGATCTTTTTTTAAGAACATTTTAATTCACTTGGGAACCAGCAGTTAGCGTAATGGCTATGTCACTGGACTCCCACGTAGTCGACCGCAGTTCGTGTCCCAGACCCGGTGGTTTAAAACTCACACCGGGCACGTGTGCGTGCATGCCCAAGATCCTGAGAGGAGAATGGAGGAGAAGGGATTGCAGCGTGACCATCCCCTCTGGGGGGTGATTTCTCGCTTTTTGTCTCTTTGTCTCTGTCTGTCTGGCGAGCGCATGCTCTCTATAGCGAAAACCTCTCCAAAAAAAAAAGAAAATTTTAATTCACAGAAAAAAAAAGAGGCACTGAACAAAGTTTAGACATGTAGTTGTAACTAGCTGCAAAGAGACTGAGGAAAGTAATCTTTTTGATTTCGGGCTAAACAATGTGATTGAATGTATATAAAAAAAATTTTTTTAATTAAAATAAAAGAATAAAGGGAGAACTACTTTCAGTGAACGAATAGCAAACTCAGACATAAGTCATGCAGTTATGCCTTTATGAAATGCCAGGAAGGAAAGTTCTGTTTCTTTAGGTTAGTCATATAGTTTCTCTTCTACAGAGACAACCAAAAATACCAGCACCCTAAGAAGGCAGAGGAAAAATATCTGCAAGGCAATAGAATACCCAAATGGTGGAGATTAAAAATAAGAGCAATATTATAATAATAATTATAATAATAATGCCTGACATTTGCATAACACTTCAGATCTCTGATGTTTAACTAATCCTAATTGAATTCCATACCATGTTATAATGAAGATTTTAGTAATAACCCAAACTTATAGAGGAGAAAATTAGTGATCAAAGAGATTAATTGCTGGTGTAAATTTTATCATAAATAAATAAAGCCTAGTCCAGAGCCTGAGCATTGTCTTAAATGCTGATTCCAGTGTTTTCTGAGCAATACGATTACAGCATAAATGTGTGAATCCAACTTAAAGGAATCCCTTCTTAATTCATCTGCACACAATTTCTGAGAAACAATTATATATCAAACTCAAATAATGGAAAAAGAACAAATGGACACCCTACATTTGAAGACTTGAGAGCTAGTAACTTTAGAAAATTGGCAAAGTTACACAAACATACACACGCACACACACACACCTATACACAAACCAACACCTACATAACACAATATGTTTTTATGTTTAAAAATAGTATGAAGGGGACCAGCAGTTAGGGTAATGACTATGTCGCTGGATTCCCATGTAGTCGACGGCGGGTCGAGTCCCCGACCCAGTGACTTAAACTCACGGTGGGCACAAGTGCGTGCGTGCCCAAGATCCTGAAAGAAGATTGGAGGAGGAGGGATTGTGGTGTGGCCATCCCGCCTGGGGGGGGGATGATTTCTCACTTTCTGTCTCTCTGTCTCTCTCTGTCTGGCGAGCACACGCGCCCTATAACAAAAAACCTCTACCAAAAAAAAAAAAGTATGAGGCATATATCATGCTGGGTAATCTCTTTGCGATCTAAATGATGTATAGCAATTGGATGTATAAATAATAATAATTAATTAAACAATATATACAAAATTCTGTATTAGAATGTGACTTCAGTTTTTCTTTGCAAGCCTAGACTTCTATACCAACAGAATTGTTAGGCTACTTTGTATCACAAAGGCATTGTCTCCCTCTATGGGGCTTTCACATGTTGTGCTCCTCAGGCTGAGACCACATGGGAAGCCTGGGTTTGATTCCTGGTGCAGCATACAAGCTAGGTGAGGTGATATGCACCTGACACCAGCATCCCAGAAGACTGAGATAGGAGGATTGCAAGCTCAAGGCTGGCCTGGGCAACAGAGCAAGTCTGTGTCTACAGAAGAGTCTTTCATTGTTGTGTGTCCTTGTATTTTTTTTCTGCTGAGAGACCAAGGCAGAGGGCTGTGACAAGGAGACCCTGTTTGTTTGTTTTTTTTTAAAATCATATTTGTTGTAATAACTACCATTTCTTTTGCTTCTAGTAGAAAGCTATAAGCATAATAAATAGCTCCACCTGCCAGGTACCAGTTTTAGGACTCTTTATGTAGTATATTAACTAATAATAATAAGTATACTATTTGACTACTTAGTGTATGCCAGGCACTTTGTTAAATATTATGTCTTCCTTCTTTAACCTTAGAACTATTCCATAAGGCTGATGATATTAATCCTTCTAAGCATGTAAAATTACCAGGTCCCAGCAATGCACCAATGTTTATAGTTCATGAAAGTCCTGCTTGTTAGGTCTTAAAAGCTAGGTTTTAATCAACGCATCTTGTCATCATAGCCATCTGAATATCTACATAAGGTAAATAATACAATTTATATAGAGAGAAACCATTAACATTACTTTTTAATTTTTTTAGGTCTTTGCCATAAGGCATGTACTAGCCCAAAAAATACAGAGACTGTGAGAGAGAAAGTAAGAAATCATTCCCTGGGAGGATGGCCATGCCATAATCCCTTCTCCTCCATTTTCCTCTTGAGATTTTGGGCATTCACACACAAACAGTGATTCTCAAGCATCTGGGTCCAGGACTTGAACTGCTGGCCATGCAGGATCCAGCACCTTAATCTGCATATCGCTGCTGGTCTCTACTTTTAATTTTAATTCATTTTACTCTATCCTAAACAATAGTGAGCAGGGATTAGGCCATCATCTATAAAAGATGTGTCCACAGATTTCTCAGAGACTTGCTTTCTAATGCGTCTGTTTTTTACCTTCACATCAAGGACCAATTTATTAAGTTCCTTGGTTCCAATAAATGGCAGAATAGGAAATCACAACAAAACAATGAGCATTTTCTATTTTGTTTATTCATCGCAATGTTCTCCTTTTCTTCTAATTAGATGCCAATTTCGTTCAGTTCATTAAGCTATTGGTGATTGTCCTCACCTGCTTGTCTAATATTTTAGAGTTCATAAGGAAACTTTGTCACCTGGTTTTACTGTAAATACTGTCCAGGGGATTTTGGTTTGGTTATCTTATTCTGCTGTCTCTTTTCTATGGGGATTCTGAGAAATTCAAAATCTATGGTGTGGTTTTTACTATCTTTTAAGAATCCCCTGAGCATTTTATAATTATGTTTTTGATTAATTTCTAACTTATTTCTGCTGGGATTTTAGAACCTATTCTTTGTGGTTTAAATCCTTTTATATTTGTTGAAACTTGCTCTGTGATCCAGGGTATGGTTAATTTTACTAAATTTATAATTTGTCCTTGGGAAAAAAATATAACTATTTGTTGATCAGTACAGGGTCGTATTTGGTCAGCTTAAGTTAATTGACTTACAGTTTATAATTCAATCATATTGTTTTTGTCCCTTGCTATTGAAGACTCTCTTTAGTCTTTCTCTTAGTTCTTATTTTCTAAAGCCTTAATTTCTCAATTTGTTTGTTATTGGCTATAGATTTCTAAGTGGTTATTTTCTGCCAATGTATTCAAGTTGTCATTTCATTGTCTCTGGTTTGCACTGTTTCTGTTGAAAAGTCAGATACCAATGTTATTGTTTACTCTCTCTAGTTAGTATTATTTTTCAGATTTTCTTTCGTTTTTATCTTTTCAGCAATTTTACCTTTAACTAGGTTCTTGGGATTTGTGGTTGCCTTTCAAACCTGTGGTTTGATAATTTTCATCAATTTTGAAAATCAACTGATATGTTTACGTATGTCACTTATTTTTTTTCTGGAGAGGTTTTTTTGTTTTGTTTTGTTTTGTTTTTTTTAGAGGTTTTTCACTATAGGTCGCGTGCGCTCGCCAGAAAGACAGAGAGAGACATAGAGACAGGAAGCGAGAAATCACCCCCCAGGGGAATGGCCATGCCACAATCCCTTCTCCTCCCTTCTCCTCTCAGGATCTTGGGCACACACGAACATGTGCCTGCCGTGAGTCTAAGTCACCGGGTCCGGGACTCGAACCGTGGTCGACTATGTGGGAGTCCAGCAACATAGCCATTACGCTAACTGCTGGTCCCTGAGAGGTTTTTGCTACAGGGCATGTGTGCTTGTCAGAGAGACAGAGAGAGACAGAGAAACAGAAAGTAACAAATTACCCCCCAGGGGGGATGGCCACGCCGCAATCCCTTCTCCTCCCTTCTCCTCTCAGGATCTTGGGCACACATGCACATGCACCTGGCATGAGTTTAAGCCACCGGGTCCGGGACTCAAACCACTTTCGACTACATGGGAGTCTAGCCACATAGCCATTACGCTAACTGCTGGTCCCTATATATATAACTTTTAACACTTATAATTTCTGATCCTGTTCTGGGTCTCTAACTATAAATGCATCATATCATTTCAACATATTTCATGTGTCTCTTAGGTTGTTTTCTTTTTTTAATCTGATTTTTTATTTTTATTTAAGCTTTTAATTTTTTTTTTTTTCAGTATATATTGAGCAGGGACATGCAATGTCTATTTTTCATAGTCTGACTTGCTTCACTGAGCATTAAATATATAGAAACTGAAAAACTGGATAATATAATAGCAGGGATAGCAAGTGTAAATGTCAGGAACTGTCTAGAGAGGTATAGATAGTGTTGAGTGGGAGAGAGGAGTTCAGAATAAACACATGCATACACATTGAACAGACATAACAATGGAAAGTTATCTCTTAAGGATGATCTATACAGTAATAGTCTTTGGCTTGACTGACATGCAATGCATGTATGTTTGGAAAAACCATATTGTACACTATTAAAATGTACAGTGATTAAATGAAAAAAATTATTTCATTTCTATCCTCTTTTTCTTTATTGTACAACTTGAAAAAATTTCAAGAGACCTAACTTCTAATTTATTGTAACTTCATTTTGCTGAATCTAAGCTGTTGTTTAACCTATTTAATGGGTCCTTAATATAAATTAAGTTGAATTTTTAATTCCAAATTCCATTTGAATTTTTATGTCTTTTAATAATGCAAACTATTGGTGACAGCAGGCAGTGTCATGGTTGGAGTGCTGGACTTCCACATGGCCGACTGCGGTTCAAGCCCCAGACCTAGTGCCTTGCTTTCTCACTTTCCCTCTCTCTCTCTCTCTTTCTTTCTGGTCCAATGAAAATAATAATAATAATAACAATAAGTAAAAATTTTAAAACTGCAAAATGTTGACCCTGTTTTCTGTTTTTTTCAACATGTTCCAGTTATTTTAAAACCTATTTTTAATCATTTCAAAATCTATGTCACTTGTAGATCTGCCTTTATTTTCTTTTTTCATTCCTCTTGGTTTTTAGTTTCTGGTATTATCTATTTGCATGGCTGGTATTTTCTTTTTTGAATGCCAAACTGATTGATAAAGTGAGGAGGAGCATCCTGTACCATTCTTGGTCTGGGCTATTTGAAGCCATGGTAGAGAAGATCTAGTTCTAGCTTGTCCTCATTCACAGGGTGCTATCTTGTAGGAACCTTCACTGAAAACCTGAAGTGTATTAAGCTTCCTTTTTATTGAAAACTGAACAGATTTTATCTTCAAAGCAACATGAGATAGCTAAAAAAAAATTTTTAAAGAATTATTTATGTATTTAATGCCATTTGTTGATATGATCTTTTAATTTGAATTGAGGGAAACAGAGAGAAAGAGAAAGGGAAAAGGAGAAAACAAGTCACCAGATACAAGTCTCAAACCATGATTGGCCATATGGGAATACAGTGCTTTTAACTACCACGTCATCTGCTGGTCCAGGTAGCTAAAATTTTTAGTTGTTTTTAGTTGCCACTTCCTATTTGACTTCTGGCCACAAGTATCTTTGAAATTGGCAGTGCCTAGGTGTAAAAATATTGAAGAAAGTTAAACTCACTTAACAAAAATTTTTATTATCCCTTGGCTTATATTACTGATGAGAGTTCTGAATGACTTCTGGTTTTGTGTGTCCTTTTGGCTCAGCCAATTTAGAAACCAAGTAATGCCTTGAGAAGAGCTTCTCTTCTACTAGAGGGTAAAGGAATCTTTACCCTCTAGTACTGGTTTCCTTGGTTACTTTGTGAATTAATTCCAACATATCTGTTTTGTCAAAACATGTTTTTATAGTCATGTTTTCAAAAAAAAATAAAAATCATGTTTTAACAAGTCATTCAGCATTTATAATCATGTTTTGATAAATGTTTTGGTCTGAAACAAGCTACTCTGTGACAGCCATAATTCTTCTCTGTTTTGCTTTTAAATTATAAACTTCTGGTATTATTTAGTTAATTCATTTCCAGATAAGATCCATGTGGCTAGGGAGTATCCTTTTAATATTTCTAAAACCTAATCAGAGCTTGCCATTCACCGGCATTCAATATACGTTTGTTAATTGTTCTCGAATAGAAGAAATATGTTTTTTTTCTTTCTGATTTCTGTTCTTTATCAAGAGCACTTCTAACAGTTATATACCTAGCAGTAACTTGTGTATTTTGGAGGTATTAAGAAAAGTAAAATATAACTTTTTCCTTAATTTATATCCTTAAATTAGAGACTATTCTGATTGAAGACATTGTTAAGATCACCCAGATCATTACAAAAATGAAATCACAGAACTTAAATGGACATTAGATTTCTCTAGTCTAGATATAAGTAGATTGTTACTTATAAGACAATGATAATTTGGTGATGTGTTTCTGGACTACTCTACGGGTGAGTATTCTAAGGATACCTATATTAAGAAAGAGATCAGAGATTGATTATTGCCTTTTATCATGTATGTGGGTCATGAAATTAGCAGACTTTATTCATATACCAGCATTTCTTAATAAAATCCATTTATGTAACACAACGATAATATAACTAAGGTATTAAGAAATAAAAAAAATATGAGAACACAAGCTAAGTTTTGAGCAAGTGCAAAATTTATACATAAGTATGTTATAGACCAAATAGAATCACAGAAAACCTGGGTTTGTGTTTGTGAATTTTCTACTTGAACATTTGATGAATATTCGTGATATCTCTGGCACAATTGTGTGTGTGTGTGTGTGTGTGTGTGTGTGTGTTTCAAGCCACCAGGGCTAGGACTCAAACTGCACATTGGCCATTGGGATTCTTTTCTGGCACAATTTTCGGAGTTTTACATGTAATGCTTTATTTACTCAGCTTTATCAATAAGTTGTTACTTGTTTCACAATCTTGGCAAATTATTTGAATGCACAGAGGCTAAATAGATTACCAAGCTACTTCATAGGATTAACTCAAGAACTTAAGTGACATAATGTATGTGAACTCAATTTGAAATCTAAAAATCATAATATGCTATTACCATGATGACTATTGACTAACAAGATAAATTAATACACACATACACACACAAACACACACACACACACACACATGCACACAAAACAGCAACAATATGACACAGGGATTGAATTATGTAGCATAGAAGAGAAGTACTGCATCAAAGGAAGTCATTGAGGTCTGAAATGGTTGGACAAATAGATTCATGGAGAGCAGTGACTTAATCACTCCTACTGGAATAAGAAATGGGAGTTGAAATCTTTGCTCCATTCATTTCTTGTGTGGCTATAATAATTGTGCATGGGGAAGATCATTAACCAAAATAACATGGCTATGATGGGATTAAATGAAAATATAAAAAAGTACTCTATTGACTGAGAATTGATAACCAATGTTCATTATCAACACCATCATTGTTATCATCATCGTCATCATCACTATCATTCAATAATTATAATCTTCATTAGAGCTAACATTGTATCTTACAAGGTAGGCTAAATGAAGAAATGATGGAACAAATAAATGAATACATTAATGAAACAAGACAGGTAGAAACCATACAGGACCTTAGATTATGGAGGACTTTGAAGTCTTATCTTCAATAAGTAGTTTAAGACAAGAGGTCTTCAAATTCTTCATTTTGAAGTCCTGCTTTGTGTGTAGTTTTATGAAGATAAAATATAAATTTGCCTGGAATGGAGCCAAACTAAAAGGCAGAGGCCATGGGTGGGATTGAGAAAAAACAAAAACAAAAACAAAAAACATTTTCTAAAAGGAAACTTTAGATACTTTTGTGCTGAGGGGAAGAGTCAATTTTTCAGTGAGCAGGAGTTAACAAATAACCATCCAGTAAAAGAGGGAAGGGAATCCAACATTCTTCTTAACGAAGTCTCTTTTCAATGAACCCTCGACCAAAGAGTTGCCCTGTTCAGACTCCTGGCATCTGTACCCAGAGCAAGCATGCATTTCCAGAAGTAAATTTTTTGCCACTAAAGTTAAGGATGTTATTTCACAGAGGAAATCATATCAGTCAGTTTTAGAAGTATTAAAAGCTCATGACATTTCCTGCCTCCTTTGGGAAACTACTGTATGTTTAAAAAAATTTAAGAATTAAAAATCACTTTTGTCTCAAAATAACACTAATTCTTCACCTTGTCTTCATAACTTCTGATGTTACGGTAACTTATGCTTAAGAATAAAGACATCAGCCTGAAGGAGGAAAAAGCAGATGTGGGAAAAATTTGTAAGATTCAAAAAAGCCTGTTTATGTCTCTGGTTCTATTATGTAGGGTCTTCTCATAATGAAAGGAAGGAAAACCCACAACGCCAACCTTGGATGGGTGGAGGAAAGAAAAAAAGAAAAAAATTAAAAATCTTTGTTAAGTAGAATCACTTACTTAAGACAAAGCCAAAATAAAACATAAATTCTTAATTATGAATGTTATCAACAGCTTAATGTTATTTACACATTGGCTTGCATAAACGCAATTGCTTTATGTATGCATCTGTGAATATTTGAATTTATATGTGTGTTTTATTGATTTTGTTTAACAAATTCTAGTAACAAAAATGTGCTATCATTTATTTAATTTTTTGTGTGTTTCTTGTACATTTTACTTCTTTTTCCCCTCCTTGATTTCCTACCTCTTCCTCTCCCCCATCTCCCTCCTCCTACACTGTCTCTGGTATCCACAGGTGCTCTCCATGCTTTTAGACTGTCCAATATTTCAGTTTCTCCCATAGGATGAAGATATTAGGTACATATTAAGAGGGGACGTACAATGCCTCTCTTTCATAGTTTAGCTTGCTTTGCTTAGGAGTAAATCTTCCATATTCATCTCAAGCTAAGGTCCCCTTCTTTTAACTTACATTGGTGATCACATGTGTCCTCTGGCAATAAAAATCAATCAATAAAATTATTAAAATGTTGTAGATTCCCTTGCTCAGGAGGTAGATCTTGCTGAAAACATATGGGATGGTAAAATCAACATTTTCTTTATTCAACTACACTCACAACCAAAGAAACCAGCAATTATACAATGTTATCACTATCTGAGAGAAATAGTATGAACACATACCAGTCAGAGTATAATATTCTACAAAGCTCAATTTAGAAAACTAGTACAAGGAGCACAATGCCTCTCTTTACATAGGCCAGAGTTGTTCACCCATTTGTAATAGTCAGACATTTTACTAATTCTTACATAGAAGACAGAGACTTTTAAAAGGTGGTTGATCTTAATGGGAATGAGAATTCTTTATTCTTGACTTTCAATGTGGGACCTCAGTCAACCTCGTGTTTTTTTGCTGGTGGGGCTAGGAGGTCCTGCTACTGGAAGGTGTGACTCCTTTCCTCAACAGCAACTGATCATGGAGGTAACTTACTCTGTAGTAGAAGAAACTGCCAGGAGATACTGATTATTTCGAGGGGAGGAGAGTTGATATCTCATAAGGTAGGAAAGGTATGAAGTGAAAAGTACAGTAAGAAATACAGAGAGTGACAGAGTTAGTGAAAAGGGAGTTTTTACTTAAGCCAACTCAAACTATAGGGAACATGTAGGATCCACAGAAGCTCTGCCTTTGCTGAAAGAGAGCCAAGAAGGTAGACCAGGAAACTGTGTTCCACCCCATATTTCTCTTAATCTTTGCCATCACACACAAATATCACCCAAACACACACACACATGCACGTATTCTCTACAACTTTAAAGAAGTGATCTTAATTCTTTAGAAAAGGATTATCAAGGGACCAGCAGTTAATGTAATGGCTATGTTGCTGGACTCCCATGTAGTCGACTGCGGTTTGAGTCCTGGACCCCGTGGCTTAAACTCACGCCGGGTGCGTGTGCATGTATGCCTAAATTCCAAGAGAAGAATGGAGGAGAAGGGATTGCGACATGGCCATCCCCTCTGGGGGATGATTTCTCACTTTCTGTCTCTCTGTCTCTCTCTGTCTCTCTGTCTCTCTAGTGAGTGCACATGCCCTATAACAAAAATCTCTCAAAAAAAAAAAAAGCAAAAAAGGATTATCAACATCATTTCCAAGTCCATGCGTGTATTGATGATCACCATATCAAAATATATGTAGCCCTCTCCCACAAGACTATTGCTGATTCCTTCGGATGCCAGTGAACAAGGGTTATCAACCTTCAGACAATAGTCCCACTTAGATAAAATGAGATTCTCTGACCCTATTTACTCAGAGGGAAGCAGGACAAAGAGCCTCAGAGATAAAATAATAATAATAATAATGAGTAAGGGACTTAAACATGGATTATGGGTGGATAAGTCATTTCATTGAGACTCACAGTAGGAGAGCAGTATTTATCGAATAATTCTTAAAATTTCAGATGCTTTAAAACATATCATCTCTGCTTTCAGGTGGAGAAATTGAACCTCATAGAAGTTATATAATTCTTGTAAATCAAATGAAGCTGAATGAAAAATCTGGGATTCTAAATAGTGTCCACATTAAAAAAACTCTTCTCAGAGACTGCACTATGTTCAGATATTGGTAACTATTATCATTTTTTTTGCATACTATGCATATTCTTGTCTTTATAGTACATAAATAATTCTCACCAAAGACAAATTTAGTGAGTACTATTATGCTCATTTCATAGATAAGGAAATTAAATGTAAATAAGGAATTATTTTTTAAAAATCAAAACCTTAGGACCAACAGTTGGTGTAATGGCTATTTTACTGGACTCCCATGTAGTCCACTGCAGTTCGAGTTCCGGACTTGGTAGCTTAAATTCACACTGGGCGTGTGTGCATGCATGCCCAAGATCCCCAGGGGAGAATGGGGGAGAAGAGATTGTTGTCATAAACCTCTAAAAAAAAAAAAAAAAAAAAAAAGATCAAAACCTTAAAAAAATACAACAAAAAACTAAGCAAAAAGGATAGATAAGGATAATAATGAAATTCATACAATTGAGAAGAAAATTTGAGATTAAAGCTCACATGTTTGTAAATCAAAGCCTGCAACTTTTCCACTAAATGTAATGTACCATTAGTTTTATTGAGATTCACATAGAAAAACAAGCTTCCCTTGCTATCAATGTACCCTTTTGGGGTCTTTGCCAGACTGGAGAGACAAGATTCATCTATGAATACAGTTTTTTTCTGGTTACTCAGTGGACTCAGTTCCTTGAGATTGCTATTCCTATGAGTCTCACACACTCTATTGATAATGCCGATTTCAGTGAGTATCTTTTCTATCAGAATATGTGCTAGGGGTTATCTCATTAGGGCAATTTCCAAAGACTAGCAAGTTGCTCATCACGGAGTAGGAACACAGGACATTTTTCAATCCCTATACTGATGAAAAGGTCTTCCACAGAAGAATCCTGAAGTAGAGAGCTGAGCAGGCTCTGAGGTTTTCTAATGGACCAGAAGCCATGGTACCCGACATTAACTGCAGCTCTCAGACATTTGATAACTGCTTGTGTCGCCACAGCATGTTTCCCATTTTCTTCAGAAGAGACATTTTAAATGGGTTTCCAGGAGAAATCACAGACAAATGACCACTCCAGTCTCTTTACAATAGAGTTTCTCATCTGTGGCAATGAACAGCCAGGCCAGGAACTAATGACAGGACGGTCTGACCCAGAGGCCAAGCCATAGATGGTGCTGCCTTTAATAGTCACCCTTTGGCCTTTCCAACAGCAGCCAGGGATCACAATCACCAAATAATAATGCCAAGGTCTTTTTCTTTTTTCTGTAGTCACAGACAAAATGGGGAGAAATCAAAGTAAATGGTTTCAAATTTCTTGAAAAATTGCTTGGTATCAGTCATAGTATCTAACATATTACATAGGTTGGCACATGCAATTCCTCCTCTATTCTGCCCTACGTAGTAGGTAGTAGAGGGTGTATCTGGAAATCTATGGCTAGTGATTGCTTAAACAGGTTTGTTGATTGAATGAATAAGATGCATTCCAGTATGCTTTAGCCATATTTACATGGAAAACAACCTGAAACAAAAGCTTACTAGGGGCTCAGTACTGAAGGAGTAAGAGAGAAGCCTAAAGAAAAAGAGTAGAAAAGGAAGAAGAACAAATTCAGAGTGCCCCACCATGCTCTGTAACAACTACAGCTGATTTCTTGATTTTACAAGATGTTTTCAAGGAGGCTATACAAAATTCTGCACTTGTGGCAATCTGTCCATGCCCATCCAGTGAAGAAGAAAGAACAGAACAATATATCTACTAATTTCTTCCTGTCCCTCACACCCCATTGGTCACAGCTATCTCATGGGACATTGACTGCACTACTTAATTGCTCCTGACAGATACTGTGAAAATCAGAGCCTCATGGGATCCTTTTGGCCAGTGTGTAGACATAACAGTCTGTAAGTCAGAGCTGCGCATAGTGTACTTCAATTTGTAGCAGCTGCAGCAATGGCAATTGAGTCTGTGATCCTGGTTAGGTCTTCTCCAGTCTAACTGCAAGATAAGTATCCTTGGCAAGAGTCAGGAGGGCAGGAGTATGCAGAGGCATCGTTGCATGGATTTGGGTGGTGCACAAACTGAGCTTAATATAGTTCTAAACAGCCATTCTTCATGTCTTGTACCTCTCAGACCCAGACACTGAGATCCCTATGTTCATTTCCCTTCTTTTCTTTGTCAGGACTCCAGACTCTCAGCCTGATTTCCTCTCCTTTCAGTACTTGTGGCCACATGTTCCACCCATCAGAAATTTTCTCTCTATGTCTGTATCATGCAGAGTAATGGCATACAGTCACTCCAGATTCCTTACCACTATGTTTAGTCACAAGATGTTAAGTCAGGAATAGATAGCAAGTATTTTTACCTGCACTGGCTTAGGCTATTAGTAACAGCCTAGAGTGCTATGTAAAAAGTATTCTGAGGCCAGGTTCAATGAAAATCGTGTTATAATGGATTTGAATCTCTACCTCCCACCCTCCACCTCCAAGATTTGGAAGGAGAGTAGTGATAGCACAGGGAACAGATAATTTCTTTTCTCTTATCCTTTATTATAGACTCATTATACTTACACATTATAGACTCAGAGTTTTATCTCTGATCACTTATGGAAAACTAGTTAGAGAAAACAACATTTTACAAGTTAAAAACATTGGGGCCAGCAGGTGGCATAGTGGTTAAGATGCTGGACTTTCATATGGCTGACTGTGGTTCAAGACTGGACCCAGTAGCTTGAAATTCACAGTAGGTGCATGTGCATGCAAGCCCAAAATCCCCAGAGGAAGACGGAGGAGAAGGGATTGGCATGGCTATCCTCCCTGGAGGTTGTTTTCTCACTTTCTGTCTCTCTGTATTTCTCTGGCAAGCACATGTGCCCTATAGCAAAAACCTCTTAAAGAAAATTAGGAAATTATAATATTTATATAGTTTTTAATGCCATGATTCTTGGTTATATCCTTGCCCCCTTTAAAGTAATGAATAGGAGTCCCTGTGGGTTTATACTTCCATGTTTTGGTAAGGACTTACCGACAGCTTTTATACCCCATATTATTATCCCCTCCCCCCCTTTTTAAAGAGGTTTTTGCTATAGGGCGCGTACACTCACCAGACAGACAGAGAGAGACAGAGAGATAGAAAGAAAGAAATCACCCCCCAGGGGGTATGGCCACGCCGCAATCCCTCTCCTCCATTCTCCTCTTGGGATCTTGGGCACGCACGCACACATGCCTGGCGTGAGTTTAAGCCACCGGGTCTGGGATGCAAACCGCGGTCAACTACATGGGAGTCCAGTGACATAGCCATTACACTAACTGCTTGTCCCATTATTATCCCTTTTTTGATGACATTTTTAGCAAAAACCCTTACAACATTAACCTCCATATATACTCTATCAACCATGAATATAAAACAAAATTGAAGCAATAAGAATTCCTAGTTTTAACTGAGTGATTTGTAACTTGAATATGTCCATTCTGAGTTATCCTTAGATCTCAAAGATTTGGAACCTGTCCTCATAGTCCTTGGCTGAAATATATGGGAGAAACATGACAGTGGCTAAACTACAGGAGTGCAAATTAATGACAATGAAAGTAAATAGATTCTGAATATTTTTAAAGGTAAACTTCATAGAATTTTCTGCTTATCAAATGTATATTGAGAGAGAAAGGCTACAGCTTTTAGCCTGAACAATTGAATAATGGATAAAATCGAAGAAACCAGAGTAGATATAAATGTCAACCCAAAACACCTGAGATAAAAACTAGTAATTCTTCTGTTACAGACCAGATCTGACCAGTAGAAAGAATGCAGAAGAGGACCAGACAATTGGGGTAATTAATGAAGACATTACACCACCTGAGTATGTTACTTTTCATTGTACTTAAAATGTCCAGAATAAGATTGTCTTCCCAAAATAACACTTCCAAGGAAAGTGTTCTCCATAGAAAATTATTAATTTATACATGGAGAACTCCCAGAATGGGTAGTGAAGTCTAAAAGAGAAGCAGGACAGAATGTAAAAAAGCTTGAACCTCCACAAGTGATCAAGATGGGGGAAAATACAAAGACAGATCTGTTCAGAAGAGAATTTCATTAAATGCTCAATTCCCAGGGGTGTGACAACCTCCACCTAGATTTCAAAGGATGCGTTGGACAATCTGGGGGCCAAGGCAGAAACTTGCCACAGGTGTGAAGTCACTGCAGAGAATCTAAAGTAGGGCAATGCCAAGTGGAAATGTGTTGTAGAAACTGACACAGGGAGTCCCAATAAGGACAATGCCTACTGGAGCCACAGGGGCAGTGTCACCCTCAAGACTCCAGAATTGTAGAGCTACCAAGGTGCAATGCCAACCTGGAATAACCCAGCCTAAAAAGAGCTGAAATTTGGACTGAAACTGGAAAAGTTACAGGAGCAAGGCTGCCTGACATTCTAGGGGGCTCATACACCCAGTTTGTGTAAAAAAGATGGCACATGGAGTTAAACATTATTCTGGAGTTTTAAAATGTAATGTCTTTTCTCTTGGGCTTTGGATTTGCTGTGACCTGCTACTCCTTCCTTCTTGCGTAATGAAAATGTCTACTCTATCCCTATCCCACCACTGTATTTTGAAAGCATGAAATTTATTTTAATTTCACAATTTGACTTTGGACTTTTGAGTTCAACTAGAAGGAATTAACACTTGCAGAACTATTGGAATAATTTTGAGCAACAAACATGAATTTTGAGAGCCAAGGAAGAGTTCTGTCATTTGAAAGTATCCCCCAAAACTTTGTGTTTCAGAGTTTGGTTGTATCGTCCAGGTATTAAGAGAAAACTTGCTCACACTATGGTGTTATGAGATGGGGCTTTAGGAGAAGATTAGGATCAGGGCAGGGCCCCTGTGATCTGATGCTCGTTGGTTCATACAGAGACAAAAATAAGGGTACAGGCACATTTACACTCCTGCCCTCTCATCTGATCTTCTCTGCCATGTTATTCCACTAACAAGAAAACCCTCACCAAATGTGGCCTCTTTACCTTGGATCTCTAAAACTAAGAGCTAAATGAATCTCTATTTTTTATAAATTATTGACTCAGATATTTCTGTTATTAGAGACACAAAGGACTCAAAAATCCTGTTTTGCTTTACATGGCTTTAGTTACCGAGGTAAAACATGGTCCAAAAATATTTTAAAATTCCAGAAAAAAAATTCAGAAGCTTTAAATTAAATACCTACTCTGAGAAGCTTGATGAAATGTTGTGCCTTCCTGTGCCAGCCCACCAGGTACCCGAATCTTCCCTTTGCCCCGTGTGCCCTCTCTACCTATGCTCCTACCATTTGTCAGTTAGTAATCATCTCAGTCATTACACTGACAGTCATGGTATTACATCGCTATTGCTTGTGTTCAAGTAATACTTATTTTACTTACGGCTCCAAAAGAAAAGTATTAGCTAATATTGTTCATCTCTTGCTGTGTTTAATTCATAAATTAAACTTCATCATAGGTATGTGTATATAGGAAGGAATATGTAGTGGATTTGGTACTATCCATGGTTTCAAGCACTACTTGGCATCTTGGAATATATATACCACAAATAAGAGGAGACTAATGTACAGTAATTAACATAAAACAAATGAGATGTGGGACCAGCAGGTGATGTAATGGATATGGACTCCCGTGTGGTTGCCTGTGGTTCGAATCCTGGACCCTTTAGCTTGAAACTCACACCAGACCAGGTGCATGTATATGAGTGCCCAAGATCCCAAGAGGAGATTGGAAGAGAAGGGATTGCAGCATAGCCATCCACTCTGGGGAGTGATTTCTTACTTTCTGTCTCTCTGTTTCTTCTGTCTCTCTGGCAAACACACACACTCTATAGCAAAAATTTCTCTTTACGAAGAGAGAGAGAGAGAGAGGTGTTTGATACAAAGAAATAACAAGGATAAAAAGATATATGGCTTAATGACAAAAGGAAACCAAAGTACTAAGAAGATGTAATAATCATAAATTTGTCCTACCCACAAAGTCTCAAAATATACATGATAAACTTTCTCAGAAGTGTAAGTAGCAATTAATCATTAATGATAACAGTTTATTTTAACTCATTTATTCCAGAAATGAATATTAAAGCAATCAAACACTTGGTGAAATATAGAAAAATTAACTCAAAACATGTCATCTGGTATAGAGAACACTTAACCTAGGATGCAAATGGAATTATAAAAACTTAAGAGCTGCCAAAGCAGCAACTAAACTGCCAAAGCAGTGTAATCATATGACTGCTATTTTTATATGTCAAAATCTATTGATTGTTGGCAATTGTATGTGGTTCAACCTAAAAGGGAGGCAAAGCATTAACAGCATAAAGAAATGTGGTATTATCTGTGGAAGATATTTTGTAGTTGTTATCAACTGTACTAGGGAGAAATGTTCACTTGTTGAAATATCTATTTTGTAAGCCAAATAATAATGTGATTCAATGTATAAAAGAAAATGAAATTTTAAAAAATAACCTAACATTTATGTCAATCTAAATAGATCTCAGAAACGGTAAGTTGAATTTTAAACTTTGGTTAGTTCATTTAAATAAACCGTATGTAAATGTTTAATAAAATGAAACCATACTCTGCTCTCACTGATAGCTTAAAGGTATTCTACTGTATTATGGGATGGAAGACAATAATTTCAGGATAATAATGGGTTCTGGACATAATTGGAGGATGATAGAAATACAATGAATACCAATGAGATTTCAATTGTACCTATAAATTCTAGTTCTGTAAACAATAAATATCAGAAGTAAATTTTATCAAAGGCTAAGTAATTTTGATTACATGTGTGAGTACTTTGGTAATTTCCATAAAATTTCCTGAGGTCCTCTTTTTATATTATGTGCTCATTGTTTTCTAATGAAAACAATATCAAAGTGCAGTGAATCTACAAGATGGAGATAGCAAATTGGAATCAGTCTTCTAGAACGGTTTTCCAAATCTCCAGAAGCAGTATCAGCTCTGTCCTCTCATTTTCGCAGAAGACCTACCCTTGTTTGTAGGGTACTGTTTTTCCTTCTAGAAAATGCATTATGAGTCACTCAGAGCAGTAGGGGCCTCCTCTTAAAATTTTCACCATGTGTCATTAAATGTCATACAGTTCAGCAGCAGGAAATTTTTTTCTCATATTGAGAAATGCAAAGTCTGGGCTGGTTTCAGGTTTTATTTCTTCTAATCCCGAGAAAACATTAATGAGTTCATACATTTCAAAAACTTATTTAAAGCAGAGTGACTATATATCCACTAAATTATCTTTCCATATACCAGATTAATATACTTTTTAGTGCTTTTTTTTTAGTTTTGCAATATGTAGCTCTGGAAAGGATTAGAAGTGCTTAAATAAAATAACAGAAAAGAATGATAAATGTTTAGAACTTGAAAGTATTCTTGCATTTATATTTTATAGATGAAACTACAAATGAGCTTCAAAAGGTTCATGGAAAAATAGAATTAAAGTATAAGTTTATTTATTTATTTATTTATTTTTGGAGAGGTTTTTTTCGCTATAGGGCATGTGCGCTCGCCAGACAGAGAGAGACATAGAGACAGAAAGCGAGAAATCACCCCCCAGAGGGGATGGTCATGCCGCAATCCCTTCTCCTCCATTCTCCTCTTGGGATCTTGGGCACGCACGCACACGCGCCCGGCGTGAGTTTTAAGCCACCGGGTCCGGGACGCAAACTGCAGTTGACTACGTGAGAGTCCAGCGACATAGCCATTACACTAATTGCTGGTTCCCAAGTATAAGTTTATCTTGTTGCAAAAACAAATTTGTATATAAATGTTTCTGAGTAGTGGCTATGCTCGCATTTGTATTCACATCTCCTGATCCACACATAATATTAATTGAACACACTAATTTAGATTAAGATTATAACTAACAACCCAGCCAGAGCCATGGTGTTCATGGTGGCTGAATACCCCATGGCATACTACATGGCTCCAGTTCCAGACCCAGTGGCTTGAAAAACATGCTGAGCACATGTGTGTGTGTGTGCTCGAAATCCTGAAAGGAGAAGAAATGGAGAAGGGATTGTGGCATGGCTTTCTCCCATGAAGAGTGATTTCTCACTTTCTCTCTCCATCTATCTCGGGTAAGCACACATGCCTTCTAGCCAATTTTTTTTAAAATAGAAAGATTAGGGGCCAGCAGGTATTATGGTGATTAGGGTATTAGACTCCCACATGGCTGACCATGGTTTGAGTCTTGGACCTGGCGGCTTGCTTTCTCACTTTTGCTTTCTCTATCTCTGGTCAAAATAAAAAATGATAACAATAAAAAATATTAAATAAATCATTTTTTTTCAAAAAAGAGAGAGATTATGACTAACATTATTGAGTGCTTAGTGTATGCCAGATACTGTTCTAAGCCCTCTCTCTGTACTATCACATTTGGTTCTCACACAGATTTATGACTTAAGCAGTTCTTTTTTTTTTAAAGATTGTACTGTTTACTTTATTTATTTATTTAAATTTGACCAGGGAAGGAGAGAGAGAGAGAGAGAGAGTCAAAGTGAGAAAGCAAGCTGCAGATCCAGGATTCAAACTGCAGTTGGTCATATGGGAGTCTAGCACCCTTAACCACCATGTTGCAGGCCGGCCCCAGTAGTTATTATTTTTATCTTTTACAGATAAGAAAACCAGGAACCAGCGAGATGTAGTACATTTTCTGTCACCACATGATAACTAGGACATTAGTCCAAGGAGATTCATTCCAGAACTCACTCATACAATGCCATGAGGACAACAGAGACCTCAACAAGTCTGTCTCTTCCTTAACTTTCCACTTTTAGGTTGAACTTATCCGGACTTATTCAGTAATCAAGGTGTAGGTATTCTTTTCATTTTATGAATATAAAATATGAGGACCAAAATGAAAGAATAACTGGAGTCCTCATCCTTGGAGCAGGAGAATTATAATATTAGAAACAATGTATTGTGGTTTTTAGAATCTTGAAACTAGAGAGTTGCCATTACTATGTTCCCCAAGTGAATAGGGTCAAGAAAGAGGCAAAAAGTATAATACCTACCTTCTAAGAGACAAAGTCAACTCACCTACGTGATGGCTTGGCTATGGCTTGGTGTTTTAATAAAATAGAGCAAGTTTGCTTCTTCATTAATATCACAGAGTGCTCCTCCTGAGATATGAGTTGTTGTCATCAAGACTGATAGACCAGTAGATGGCATGGCATTATGGTTATGTCACTGGATTCCAACATGGCTGACTGTGGTTTGAGTCCCAGACCCAGAGGCTTGAAACTCATGCCAGGTGCATGTGCATACATGTCTAAGACCCTGAGAAGAGACTGGTGGAAAAGGGATGTGGTGTGGTCATCCCATCTAGGGGGTGATTTCTCACTTTCTCTGTCTCTGTCTCTCCAATGAGTACACAAACCCTATAGCAAAAAAAAAAAGAAAAAAGAACTTAAAAACAAGGCTGATGTCCAGAGAAACTGTTACTGTGTGAAACTAATCTAAATGTTTTAAATGTTTTATCTACATTGTTTTTGTTTATCATTTGGTAAACACACTTGGTTCCTGGGTTAGGCTGGGTACTTACTGTTCCAAGAGATTTATACACGTGAATGCACTTAATTCCCACGAAAACTGTATAAAGTTGGTACTATTTTATAGGTGAAGAAATGAAGGGGTAGAACCAAAATTATAAACCTTGGAAACCTGGGTTCAAAGTTAGTCTTGACCACTATTTAGCCATCTCCCATATTTATTACCAGAGCAGCACAAAGTTTATATAGTCTTCCCCCTGCCCCTGACCCTGTGCGAAAATTGAAGTCAGAGAGACTAAGTCAATTACTCTAGTATTGTTTTGCATGGCTAAGATAGGGACAAAGATTGTTTAGGCCCTGCATTTGGGCACTACAACTTCACTTAGCACATTTTATGTAGTTCTCTCTGTGTCTGTCTGTTGTCCGTCTTCCGTATATTCATGATAGTGAAAGACACTGAGAGTAAGTTTGCCTTACTCTCCACAGCTAAAAGTCAGACCTCCAGCCTTTTCATTTTACAATCCTGCTGGAATGCTAACCTCTCACTTTAAATAGGCACACATTTGGGCTTCCTATTGCCTACGTTTTTACTATCAGTTTCCAATAAATACCTTTGCATTTACATCACTCTACAAAAGAAGCTTAGAATACCATCTGTATGTTAGATAGAGCCTAGACTGTCTCTAAAGAGAAAGAATGAGCACCACCAGGGAGCTGAGCCGAAGAGAAGGTCATGCCACATCATGCCCACTTAAAATGGTGTCCCTTGGCAAGTGGTACAGATTCCAACTCGAAAGTGGAGAAATCCTAAAAAAGGGATGTGATTTTTGAGATTTTCCCAGTTCTAAGTTCTGGTTCTGGCACTGCATCATACCCAGTATCTTCACTTTCCCATTATTAATACTCCATTTTCTCTCCTTGAAAATGTGGGCGAGCGGTTAAAATGCATAGTTTACAGTTGTTATGTAAGAATTCAGGATACCATGTACCTGGTACATAATAGGAAAGTATCTCAGTTAAGTGCCTAATATCAAGTCAGTACTTTAAAAATGGCAGTTATTTTATCTTTTTGTATGTGTTGCTGACTTTCAAAACATAGAATTCAGTAGTTTGTTATTTTTTTAAGGTTTTTGCCATAGAGTACATATGCTTGCTGGAGAGAGAAAGAAATAAGGAAAGTGAGAAATCACACCTGTGAGGATGGCCACACTGCGGTCTCTTCTCCATTCTCTCAGAATTTTAGGTAGGCATACATATGGGCCCAAGTGTGTTTTTCAGACCACTAGTTTTGGAACTCAAACCACTGAGTGAGTCATGTGATATCCAGCCCCTTAACCATAACACCACCTGCTGGCCTGAGTTCAGTAGGGTTTTTGCCATAGAGTACATATGCTTGCTGGAGAGAGAAAGAAATAAGGAAAGTGAGAAATCACACCTGTGAGGATGGCCACACTGCGGTCTCTTCTCCATTCTCTCAGAATTTTAGGTAGGCATACATATGGGCCCAAGTGTGTTTTTCAGACCACTAGTTTTGGAACTCAAACCACTGAGTGAGTCATGTGATATCCAGCCCCTTAACCATAACACCACCTGCTGGCCTGAGTTCAGTAGATTTTTAATGTAACATTTAATTTTTTTCTAAATGTTCTTGAGTCAGTGGCATACTGGATATTAATACTGTACCAAATTGAGACAACTTTCTTTCTTTTTAAAAATTGTTTTTCTTTTCTTTTATTATTTTTTACTTCATACATTTAATCACTATACATCACTTTTCTTATAAGTTGAATTTACCCAACATGAATACATGTCATACCAGTTCAGTTGAAGATACAAAACACATTATTTTCAACCAGTAATAACCTATTTCTGTGTCCCATAAATGTCCTGCCTCTCTATTTTCCTCTATAATTTTCTTCCTTACACTTTCTTTCTCCTGCCCTCCTCCCATATTGTCTCCAGTATCTATAACCATTTTCAATGTTTCTATGTCCTCCAACCACTCAGTTCCACCATAGAGTGCAGTCAGTTTATGTTAAGGAAAGACATACAATGTCTATGTTTCATAACATAGCTTGTTTCACTCAGCAACAAATCTTTCATATTCATCCACTTTTTCAAAGGCCAGGTTCTTATATATATATTTTTTATGGCTAAGTAGTATTCATAGAGTATATATGCCGCATTTTTGCAATTCATTCATCTGTTTGTGGACATTTGGACATCTGTTCCTTGTCTTATCAATTGTAAATAATGCTGCAGTAAACATAGATGTGCATACACTTTTCCAACTGAGCATTCTCCTATCCTTTGAGTAGATACTTAGGAGTGGAATTACTGGATAATACGGTAGTTCTATTTGTAGATCTTTGAGGAATCTCCATGTTGTTCTCCATAGTGGCTGGATCAATTTACGTTCCCACCAACAGTGTAGGAGAGTTCTCTTTTCAAATCCTCTCCAACACTTATCGTTCATTGTTTTTTTTTAATCCTCATTATTCTGACTGGGTTTAGGTGGAATCTCGTTGTGGTTTTGATATGCATCTCCCTTATGATGAGGGATGTTGAACATTTTTTTTCATATGCTTTTTGGTTATTGACATGCCTTTCTTAGAGAGTTGTTTATTCAACTCATTTTCCCATCTTTTAATTAGGTTAGTCTTTTTTTTTTTTTTTTCAGGCAAGTTGCTTGAGTTCCCTGTCTATTCTGGATATCAGTCCTTTATCTGAAGTGTAGTTTACAAAAGTATTCTCCCATTCTGAGGGTTGTTGATTCATAGTAATTACTGTGTCATTTGCTGTACAGAAGCTTCTTAATCTGATGTAATCTCACCTGCCTGTTTTTGGGATTATTGCCTGTGCTTGATGGTCTCATTTAAGAAGTCTTTGCCTACTCCCATTTCCCAGAGTCTTCCCCATGTTTTTCATCAGTAGTTTTATAGTTTGAGATCTTAGGTTCAGATCTTTCATACACTTTGAGTTGCTTTTTGTTAACGGTGAGAGATAGGGGTTCAGATTCATCTTTCTGCAGGTGGATACCCAGTTTTTCCGGCACCATTTGCTAAATATGTTTTCCTTTTCCCACTGTATTGACTGGTACCCTTTGTCAAAAATCAGTTGGCTGTATGTTTTGGTGTTTATTTCTGGTGTCTCTATTCTGTTCCATTGGTCCACATATGTTTTTGTGCCAATACCATGCTGTTTTGATTATCATGGCTATGTAATGTATTTTGAGTTCAGAGAGTGAGATGGCACCCACTCCACTTTTCTTATGCAGGATTTCTTTAATAATATGGGGTCTTTTATGATTCCAGACAAATTCTACGATTGTCTTCTCTGTGAAGAATGTCTCTTGTCATTTTATAGACAGTACATTAAATATGTAGATTAATTTGGGTAGAACCATTTTGATTATATTAATTCTCCTGATCCAGGAACAAGAGATCTCCTTCTACTTTTCTGTGTCGTTTCAATTTTTTTTAGAAAAGATTTTTGTATTTTTCTTTCTAGAGGTCTTTGAATTCATTCATTAGATTTATTCCTAGGTATCTTATACTTTATGTGGCTATGGTAAATAAGATTTCTTTCTTCAGTTCTGCCTCTGTCTGCTTGTTGTTAATATAGAAATGCTATAGTTTTTTAAAGTTGACTTTGTATGCTGCCATTTACTGTATTCATTTATTACTTCCAGAAATTTTTTCATGAATACGTTTGGGTCTGCTATGTATACAATTATGTCATCTGCAAATAGAGATAATTAAAAAATAATAATTGTACATATTCATGGAGCATAATATGATTTCTCAAGATAATTTTAATAATAAAATATTAGTTCAACTATAGTAGTGAATGTTAGTAGATGCTGCCACTCAGGCTAATGCCACAGTAGAGGTGTAGATTTGAATCCTGGATTACCCTAAAAACCAGTGCAGTGGCATGTACCTGTAAATTCTAGCTACTCAAGAGGCTAAGGCAAGAGAATAAAGACATAGTGAGTCTTTATTCTTTGAAAAATAAATAAATAATATAAAAATAATAAAATATTTATGTTTGGCAAAAACTCTTTGTGTATCGGCTTTTAGAAAGACTGCTCAGGACCTTCATCTGGAGAACAAATCAATCAATTCATAAGGCGTACCTACAACGTACAAAATGTGTCTCCACTTTCATGTTCCAGTTGGCTGAAGATCCCAAATCACATTTTCCCTGGAAAAGAATTCTCAATAGAAAGAAATCACAAGGTCAAAGATTATGCAATGTTCTCCAGGAATTATCCCAACTGTTCATTGTCAGGTCTCCCTCCTTTATTCCTGATTTCACAACTTGCTGCCATGCTGGGAAAAGATCAGGGTATTTAGAATCCTGGGTATTTAGAATTTTAAGGGTGTACACCAACACACTGAGCTTTTCTGTGAAAGTCTGAGCTAGATGCAGGATACACATTTGACTGAGTATATTCTTTTTCCTTCTGACCTACACTTGAGTATGTGGTTCTGTTTTTCCCAAGATGAAATGGGTCTCTCCTACAAAAACTTGTTGGTGCCTCTTTGACACCAGACTAGACTTCAGATATAGTAATCCTTTTTTAAAAAATTTATTTAATATTCAGGCTCAGAGGATAAATTCTGGAAACTGGAATGTAACCAGGTTAATATGGATTTGAAGCTACGTTAAACCTTGGGAAAGGAAAGATGCATTCTGTCTGTAAAACAGGTGATGCAAAAGGTGCGAAGCATCTGTGGCTTCATTATTTGGTTATTAAGTGGTTTTAACATCAAAAGATGGCTTTTAACTCACATTTGGCAGAATGCCTACACCACCAGTGTTAGTGCTTGTAAAAATGCTCAGCGACTAGAACTCATTGCAAATGCTCCCCTTTGTGATGACTCCCAGCGAAGAAAAAGACGGAGTCTCTAAGTTAGCTGCTGGGGTTACAGACATGGATATTGCAGTATAGTCCATTCAAGGAATTGATAAACTACTGGGAATACAGATATATAAACCAGTAACTGAGAAATAAAATTAAAAAGGATGGTTTATTCAGTTACCAGATCTTAAATTTATTCTTAGGTAAAATGATAATAGCAATTTTTTCTTTTTTACCTCAAGTGGGTTTAAACAAGAAAATGTAATAAAGTGAATGGTACAGGTAAGAGCAAGCAAATAACAGATAAAAAATCATAATAGACACAGAACTATAAAATTAAGTGTATGGTAATATCTTTGACTGGACTAAGATGCAGTGTGTTCATGCAGGAGTGATTTCTTTCATATGCTGCAAAGATGTACAGTAATAAATATAAATAAAAAATAACATTAAAAAAGTAATAATAATACTCTTGTCTTACATACCCCTAAGGCAAATGTGTGCATGTGTGTGTGTATAGTATATATATATATATTTTTTTTTTCCTCATATTCTTTCTCATATTGTTACTGTGCCTTTTTTTTAGCCTGTTGTTTTGATGTTTAATAATTTTATTATTCTTTCAAAAGCTTTGGGCTTTGTTAATTTTATTAATTATAATATGTTGGTTTTCTAGTTCCTTCATTTTTATTTCTATGTATGTTATTTTCTTCTTTCTACTTTCATTAGGCTCACTTTGTGTTATTTAACTTCTTGATATAGAGGATTCAATCATTGATTTTAAACTATTTTCCTGAAAAAAATCAGGACAATTAGTGTCATTGCTCTTTTAACAGCTTCAATAACAAATATACACAGACAGAATAAGGGAGAGGCAGGGAGGGAATGTTCGGCTCCACCTGGGAAGACTCATGAAGATCTTCAAGCAAGAGGAGTCATTTGGCAGCAAAACAAATTGCCAAAGAGTAATCTCAAACACATGACAAATAATGTGACCTATTATTATTGTTGGGTGGTGAATCCATGTTCAGTTTTGAAGTGTAAGATGAGGCCAAGGAGGCGAAGGGAAGGAATTCCAAGCAGGGTAGGAGTTTATGCAAGGGAGAGAGGCACTGCACATCAGTGTGCTGTCATGAAAAGAGCCATGATCCCATATAGCTGGAGGATAATGGGTGAAGCAGCTAAGAATAGAGAGTAGGGAAGGCCATAATCATGAAAATTCCTGAGTGTCAGGCAAAGAGCCTGTACCATATCCTCCTGACTATGTAAATTCACTAATTCATTTCAATATTTTAGGAACATTATCAATTTTGCATTTTAGAATTATTACTTGGGTAATTGTAGAGAGGAAGTGTTAGTGAGTGATAGGAGGTAGGG
>NW_006160026.1:1328569-1355081 GCF_000334495.1 Tupaia belangeri chinensis | reverse complement strand
GTAGAGATCTCTGGTAAAGTTAAAATAATCAGGAACCCAACAATTCTATTTCTAGGTTTATGTCCTGCAGAAAACCATTTACAGTACAGCATATTTTTCCTTTGTTGCAGTGTTGTTTCTAATATCAAAAGGCTTGGGAACTATGTAAACATCTAGTGATAGGGAAATAATTATATGAATGCTGTAATCTAATAAAGAAATTACTGTAACATTGTACGCTAAAATGAATCAGTTAAACCTAAATTCATTAAGAAGGTTTGATCTCAAATAAACATGAGTAAAAAGAAATAAATGAATACCATTAAATATCATTTTATGCCATTTATAAATGTTTAACAAATAAAACCATTTATGGACACATACAGGAAGAATATGTATAGAACAGGTATGAAAGAGAGTCACCAAATTCAGCATCTTTGTTGTAACATAGGCGGGGCAAGGGCATGAGGTTGGAGAACAAAACAATCAAGATTTCAAGTTTATGCTGAATGTTCTATTTTTCAAAAGTCAAATTTTAAAGCAAATGACAAATATTAGCAAAAAGTGTATGGAGGCATGAATTTTATTTTTCAATAATTTCCGTGCTTTTAGAAAACTGTTAAAAATGAAAAGTGTCTGATTTTGTTTAGTGTATGTGTGTGTGTGCATGTGCAGGTGCATTCATGCATGTGCACACGTGTGCAAGGTCCCAGGTCTCTGCCATCCCTCTCCAACTGTTACAGAGAACATCTGAAGCTCATCTTCTGTTAACTTCCAAAGGCAGAAAATGGCTGAGCACAAGTGCATAGACTTCAACTTGTGCCCAAGAATCCAGGACTTGGATGGTGGGAAGGGGAGGATATACTGCTAGCATCAAATCTTTTGAATACCAAAGAAGCTCTTCACACTTTTCAGTTAAGGAAATAGGTGAAGACCAAGTACTGCTATTAGTGCATGAGGAAGAGGAAACTTTTCTAGAGAGGACGCAGGCCTGGGGTGAGTGTCTTAAGATCTCTTGCAGGAGTGAGTCAGTTCTGTGGTTTCAGGAACTGGGACAGCACCTTTGTAACTCCAGGCAAACACTTTCGCTCCACTTCCTACCTTCTTTCACAAATGGCCTTGAAACTGTTTCCGAGGGAGGGATGGAAATGGTACCCTCATAGTCATATTTGTGTTGTTGTGTCTTATTGAAAATATAATCAAAGATTCTTGGGGGAGAGACATGGTAAACAGGCTCAATTTCAAAAACATGAAGGAAATACTCTCTTACGTAGTTGAAGTTTTCAATTTAATTCAAGTCAGCAAACATTTTTGTTTCTTTTGTGAACCGTGTTTCAAAAATCGTTCTAAGTTCTATTGATGGTATAAACTACAAGGAAAATTTTTTTTTATTCAAGAGGGTTTACAGCATAATAGTTATACAGGAAATACATATGAAGAGCTATAAAATTAATGCACATCATTCTATAAGATTCCACAGTGGGAAAAGCCAAGTATTCCAAAACAAGTTTAAAAATACACATGGTTGGGGCTGGTAGTGGTGTGGTGGTTAAGGGTGCTGGTCTCCCACATGGCTGACTGCAGTTCAAGTCCTGGACCTGGAGGCTTGCTTTCTCACTTTCTCTCTCACTCTCTCTCTCTGTCCCTCTCTGGCTAAATTTAAATAAATAAAATAAAGTTAAATAAAAATAATTATTTGAATAGAAAAAAATATGCGTCATGGGCCAGCAGGTGGTATGGAAGTTAAGAAAACTGGATCCCATATGGCCAAATTCCCAGCTCACATTTCGGACCCAGTAGCTTAAAAATAACACCAGGGGCCTGTGTGTGTGCATGTTCAAGACCCTGAGAAGAGAATAGAGGGGAAGGGATTGTGGTGTGGCCATCCCCTCTCGGGGATGATTTCTCATTCTCATACCCCCATGAATGAACCTGCCTTTGAGCAAAAACTGAAAACAAAAATAAAAAAGGTCAGAGGAAAGAATATCAGGATAGGAAAAAATGGCATGAGAAAAATCAGGGGGAAAAGAAATGCACCTTTTGGAAGTACACAAATAGCTCAGTTCAGCTGCACAATATGGTCTAAGTTGGGAAGTAAAGAAGGCAAGTAATAGAAGAGTTGAGAGTTAAACAGAACCTCTGTGATACAAGGCATTGAATGTCAAGGTGAGGAATATGGGCCTCATACAGCAAATAGGAAATGACTAAACAAAGTGTATTTGAGTATAGTACTTTGGGACACTTGTTAGTAGCTTAGATCCTTTCATTCACAGCTTCCTTTTTTGTGTACTTAGAAATCTCTGTCATAAGACCAAGGTATCCTGCTAAACATGAGAGACAAGGGCTCAGTCACCCCTATTGCTCTTGACGGTAGGTGGTCAACTGCAGATATGTGAGTGAGGATATTCCAGATCATCAAGCCACCAGGCGACCACCCCCCACCCCCTTCAGCTGACTGCTGATACTAGACAAAACCCAGCAGAGATCACCTAATCCAGACAAGAAGGGCCAGCCCACTAACCACAGAATCATGACCTAAATAAATGGTTGCTTTAAGTTCTTAATTTCAGAGTGCTTGGTTACATAGTAATCAGAACCTGGTGGCTCAGTATATCCTTTTCCTTTAGGAACTAATCAGAATGATAGAATGTTTTAGCTCTAAGAGGCTAAGAGGCCATATGATAATAGACCACCATAGATACTGAATATTTATCAAATATTACTTCTACATGCTAATGTTACTTCTTTAAATTTCTTGGAAAATAAAACTCACACTATCTTCTTTTCACCCTCTCTGATGAACTAATTGCTGCACGTTCACTATTAGTCTCTCCTCTAAAAAGCAGAAACGAGGTAAGAGACAAGATTAAATTATCTCCTCCTTTGTCTCTCTCTTCATCATCAGGACATTCCTACTTAGAGCTTGGAAATTAAAAATGTGAAGATAGATAAAACTGGGTCTGTAACTTTATCCTTTTTAACAAGACCTAGCTTGTGCTGCCTCCTCACTTATCATTTTTACCATCCTTTCTGCATTTAAATGTGAGGGTTTTTTTTTTCCTTTTTAAAGTCCCTGTGGTATTATGTTCACTGTTCTGTGTGGCACTTATTAACATATATATGTTTTTGTCTTTATCACTTGGCTAAAAGCTTGCTGGTAACAGAGAATGTAACTTGGTGTTTTATCCTTTCCAGGGCCTAGAGATGCTGAGTAGACCATTGAGAAGTGGCTAAGGAAAATTGAAACATTTTCTCCATGAGGCAAGTTGCTCTCTCCAGCCAGTAGCCATAGGCGAACACTAAGTGATACTAACGACCAGGCGACCACCCCCCACCCCCTTCAGCTGACTGCTGATACTAGACAAAACCCAGCAGAGATCACCTAATCCAGACAAGAAGGGCCAGCCCACTAACCACAGAATCATGACCTAAATAAATGGTTGCTTTAAGTTCTTAATTTCAGAGTGCTTGGTTACATAGTAATCAGAACCTGGTGGCTCAGTATATCCTTTTCCTTTAGGAACTAATCAGAATGATAGAATGTTTTAGCTCTAAGAGGCTAAGAGGCCATATGATAATAGACCACCATAGATACTGAATATTTATCAAATATTACTTCTACATGCTAATGTTACTTCTTTAAATTTCTTGGAAAATAAAACTCACACTATCTTCTTTTCACCCTCTCTGATGAACTAATTGCTGCACGTTCACTATTAGTCTCTCCTCTAAAAAGCAGAAACGAGGTAAGAGACAAGATTAAATTATCTCCTCCTTTGTCTCTCTCTTCATCATCAGGACATTCCTACTTAGAGCTTGGAAATTAAAAATGTGAAGATAGATAAAACTGGGTCTGTAACTTTATCCTTTTTAACAAGACCTAGCTTGTGCTGCCTCCTCACTTATCATTTTTACCATCCTTTCTGCATTTAAATGTGAGGGTTTTTTTTTTTTTCCTTTTTAAAGTCCCTGTGGTATTATGTTCACTGTTCTGTGTGGCACTTATTAACATATATATGTTTTTGTCTTTATCACTTGGCTAAAAGCTTGCTGGTAACAGAGAATGTAACTTGGTGTTTTATCCTTTCCAGGGCCTAGAGATGCTGAGTAGACCATTGAGAAGTGGCTAAGGAAAATTGAAACATTTTCTCCATGAGGCAAGTTGCTCTCTCCAGCCAGTAGCCATAGGTGAACACTAAGTGATACTAACGTTGAAAGGATAACGTGCAGAAAAGAATTAGCATAAGAGGTCTGAGCCTTTCATCCTTAGAAAGGCTTGTTGCAAGTCTAGTCCTTACTTTATCCCTGACAAAAAGGGTTTCAATGTGTCTAAACTGCAAATGACGCTGCTTTTTCTGAACACCTGTTTTATAAAACCTGTAATTGTGTACTAGAAAAAGGTTATATACATGACTAGCCCCTAATAAAAACCCTGGACAATGTATCTTCAATGAGCTTGTTTCACAGACATTTAGCACGTGATGTTATAACTGATGCTGGGGAAAGGGATTATGTCCCATTTGACTGAGTATGAGCCTGGCTTCCTCTCCACTGTTGATTTCCTCTGGACTTCGTCCATTTGTTTCCCCCTTTGCTAGTATTTTTTGTATCATTTCATGTAATAACTCTTAGCTGTGGATATGATTATATGATGATTCCTGTGAGTCCTTTCAGTAATCAGTCATTGAACCCGAGTGGTCTTGTAGACTAGTCAATGCTGAATGAATGAAAAAGTTCTAGTTTCAGTTTGCATTGTATGGAATTAAGGCTCCAAAACATAGAGATTTTTCCACCATGGCTATCTAAAGGTGTATTTAATAATATTATTCTCTGTTTTGACTATATATTGATCTATATATTGATCTAAATTGGTGCCAAGCATAAACTTCAAATGTAATGACCTTCCTTCAGTGAAAAAGATATACTCTACATCATCCTTCAAATTAATATCTCTTTATTTTTCTTTTCTTGGAGAGGTTTTTGCTATAGGGCGCGTGTGCTCGCCAGACAGACAGAGAGAGCTAGAAAGCAAGAAATCACCCCCCAGGGGGGATGGCCATGCCACAATCCCCCTTCCTCCATTCTTCTCTTGGGATCTTGGGCACGCACAAACATGCGCCCGGCCTGAGTTTAAGCCACCGGGTTCGGGACGCAAACCACCGTCAACTACGTGGGAGTCCAGCGACATAGCCATTATGCTAACTGCTGGTCCCAAATTAATACTTCTTAAAATCCTGTGTCACCAAAGTGGGAGAGCTTTTTTGCACATCTTTGATTTTTCATTAAGAAAATTAGAAATTTTTGTTCAAACTTACATTATGATACCCATTATCCAATCCATAGAACTGATGTGAGGATTGAATCTGGCAATGCAGAGGATCAAGAACTGTGGCTACTTCCAAGGAGCTTCTAATCTAATGGTATCAATGCACATGTGGTGGTAAGTAACCACAGGGAATCTTGTCTACCGAAATGTCCCATTGATCTGTACTTGGTCCACAGCATGCTAGTCAATGCCGACTCCACTGCATTGATGAGAAAGCTCTTAATCCCAGCCCAAATGACAACAAACTCAGTCTTCAAATATATATATATATATATATATTTTTTTTTTTTTTTAATTTGCCAAAGAGTGTATGCAGTCACCAGAGAGAGATGAGCTGGGGGTTGGGGGTTAGAAAGCATCCTCCATTGGCCATAGTCACACTACAATTCCTCCTTCTCCATCTTTCCCTTCTTTCATGATTTTGTACACACACACACACACACATACACACACACACACACACATGCCTGTAGTGTTTTTCACCTACCGGTCTATCAGCCATTTGAAATTCAGCTACCTTAACCACAAGGCCATGGATTGGCTCCAAGGTAAAGATGTTTTTATGGTGTCTACCCAGAGAATCGTTCATACACACATAGAGGGATGAGTGCCATAAGGAGGAAATTGACAAATTCCAATGGGATATTGAAAGATGAGCAGATATTGTATTTAGTTGTAAGAAGTAAGAAAGGCCTGAGATTTTGCATAAATGTCTGTTTTCTTTTTCCATTCTTTCTCTCTAAGTACGAAGTATTTTCCCTTATAATGATAGCTTTAGATAATAAAATTTTGTGGGTCCCATTGATCTTTGACATTTATCCTCACAACATAGGTACTTACTTGGCATCATGATTTCCAACACTAATGAGTCAACACTATCCCCCACAGTCTTTTATCATTAATCTGTTCCATGAAAAAATAATTGCTGACTTGTAATATGTATGTATTTTATCTATTCCTTGATAATGACACCACTCTCATCTCAGTAAAGCTTATAAAGAAGGGTTTTAACCTTACAGTTGAAAAACAAACTACAGCCAAAATGAAAAAAAAAATGTGTTTCTTTCTGAAATTACTAGCAGAACAAACAACAAATTAATTTCAAAGAGCTGCAGCTCTGTTATTTAATGTAGTGGTTCACATTGCAGATCTCTGTATAATGCAACAAATCTTCTAACCTACTCTGTTAAGTTTTGTTCTTCTTTTGTAATTTTACTCAAATGTTCTACTTTTTTTTTTTTCCATCACTCAGGTAAGTGTTTTTATCTGTCAAGTCAAGTACCTAAAATCCTTATGTGTTTGTATTTTATTGTACTTTTAACATTCCAAATAACTTTCAAACACACCCTTGCATTTGATCATCAGACAAAACTGTGAAGGGTTTTTTATGAATAATGAAATTGAGCTCTTAGAATCCAAATGATTAGCCCCATTTACATGGCAGCCCAGTGACAGATCGAGGGTGAAACCCAGACACCTCATCCTGAAACCAGTTTTTCTTCTACTGCATAATAGAGAGGGGAATTTTGATAGTGGTGTATGCCTATTCCTATCTTAGAGACATTATTGCTTACCAGTCCCTTTGCTGTGATATTTAAGTAACAAAAAATGAAGCAGAACTATTTGGTGCCAGTTAGGCCACTTTGCTACTCATCTCCCCATCTGTTGGACAGCTGGACAAGGTAACAGCTGCCAATCAAGGCTGTTTTGCCTGGCGCTATCAGATCTATTGGCACCCAAAGCTGTATGCCAGCTGGTGCCTGTTCCTGCTAAATAGACATTGTTTGGGTAGGGTAAGATCTCAGTTGTTGTGTAATGTGGTCATGAACTTTAGTCCCTCTCATGAGGCAATAGTTAACATCAGAGGTGGTGGATAAATCAGACTCACTATTGAAAAAGAGTCTATGTTTGGTTTGTGGAGCCAGAACCTGGGTTAGTGTCATACAGACTGATGTATGAATCCCACATTTGTCACTTCTCAACTGTGTGACCTCCAACAAATTATTTCCCTTCACCCAACTTCAGGTTCTTTTCTCTGTCATGGAAATAATGCTCACCTGTGAGACACACTCCAAAAATAAAATGCGTGTCTTTCATCCAGCATGAATTGACCCAAAAGCTACCTCAGACTCAAACATGGTGCAATCTTTAGAAAAGATATGTTTAGGGTCACTTGATATCCATCTTCGGTTATCTGAAAAATTAGAAGGTGTTATATTACTCTAGAGAGAAGAAATCAGATAAAATTTTCAGAAACTGTGGACAATAAAATTTAGTTCAAAATTATAAGGCATGCACAACACCTAGAAAATAAAAGGAAAATCGGGAGTGACATGCCAAACCAGAGATTCCTAAGAACAGTCTCAGTTGCCATGCTTGTGGAAGTTATAGGAAAAGACCCCTTTCTCCCTCTACTCTTCTGTTCTTTCTTTCCTTTCTTCACCACTTTGGGCATTTCCTATTCCAAGTCCATTATATCAGGATAAAAGTGAGCAGTCTTTGTTCTGATCCTGAAGGACATTGCAAACCAGTGCATTGTAAGAGACTCACAAAATGCATTGTAGAAGTTAGTAGACACAAGAGGGAATGAACTCTGCAACTAGCCATTCAGAGATGAATGTTAAGATGCTAGGAAAGTATAATATGTGTATCCTTCACTAGGCTTATCTCCTTTGACAAGAGTAATAACTTCACACTTATTTCGCAAACTATGCTTTCCATATGTAACACTTTGATATTTATTAGTCTGCTAGGGCTGCCCTAAGAAACTAACTGGGACTAACATACCACAATTGAAACTATGGTTTTGCGACTTTGTGAGCATGTAGGGGGAAAGCTGAAGTAAGAAGACTCTAGAAGAATAAATGATTGCTTAAAGAATTTAAATCCCTTTGATTTCTAGAGCACAATTTATGACTACAATTGAACTAGCAAAGGCAAAACAATCGGGAAGTAAATATTTAATGTTCACTGAGTAGTTATCAGACACTGTACTAAGTGCTTTATATGATGAGATGCAAACTATCTTACAATATCATATGTATTACCATTTATGTCCATTGTTTAGAAAAGAAACTGAGTCCCTGAAGAGCTCCATAACTTGCTTGTAAGCTGTCTTGAGGTTCCTAAAAGGTCTTACTCAAAAGCCTTACCTCATAAATCCTGTGCTATTCTGCGTCTTTTCTTCATCATGAGCTTAAATAGAAAAATCTGTTTATTGGCTCAGGGTGAAAGTGGAGGGTGGTGACGGTGATGTTTGTATGTTCAGGTATAAAATCAACATACATTTCTGGCCCAGCCACAGTAGCAGTTCTGATAAATGTCGTTACTTTTTGAGCTGAAGCCACATGGGAGTCCCAGGTTTGATTTCAGCCTGAAAAAGCTAGTTCTAGAGACACAAACCTGTAGACCCAACCCCTTAAGAGACTGAGGATCATGACATAGCTAGACGCTAACTACAACACCACACACACACACACACACACACACACACACACACACACGCTCACTAAGAAAAACAAATATTGTAAAAAGGGAGGTTAGGAGGAAGGCAACAGGAGAGAGAATAGTTAGAGGAAGGAAGAATTCTTACCAGTTTATATTTTAGGCAAGTTGTGGGTGGTTATTTATACCCACCCCCTTAAGAGGCTGAGGATCAAGACATAGATAGACGCTAAATACAACAACACACACACACACACACACACACACACACGCTCACTAAGAAAAACAAATATTGTAAAAAGGGAGGTTAGGAGGAAGGCAACAGGAGAGAGAATAGTTAGAGGAAGGAAGAATTCTTACCAGTTTATATTTTAGGCAAGTTGTGGGTGGTTATTTATAACCTGGCTTCAGTGATACATGACATGCTACCACTCAGTACTGCAGGAAAAGAGAACAATTCAGAAAATTCTTATTCCTAGAAAGGCACCTGCCCTCTCTCTGTGGGGGTGTGAGGAAGAACAGCAGACATGGTGAGATTGGTCTAATTTAGCATACTTCCGTGGGTCTTCACTACTGTCTCTGAAAAGGAAGTTTATTTTAGATGAGTTAATTAAATGAGGTAGTATTAAAGCCATATTTTTTGCTCTAGGTTAATGTTGTGACAGTGAACAAAACTGCTGAGTTCCCCAGCGTGCTTACCTCATAGACCCAGTATGCTATTCTATTTCTGGACCTCAGAAAACAGTTCTGTGAACGTGGCTTAGTTAACTAGGCCAAGGGAATTCAAAAAGCCAGCTATGCTTTTCCCTAGGGCATATCACTGGTAAATGTGCTACTCCTCAAGTAGAAACATGTTGACATTAATCCATGAAACTCTTCCCAACATTTTCCAGTCTTAATTATGAGGCTGCCTGCTTTCTTACCATGGCTGTCCTTTTAGAGAGTGGCCCATAGATGGGCCTGTATCATGGTGGTTAAGCACTGTGCACTGGAAACTGGATCCCACATGACTCACTACAGTTTGAATTCCATCCTCAGTGCTTGAAAAACACACCAGGCATGTGTATATGTGTGCTCGAAATCCTCATAGAAGGGAGGATGGGAGGATAAAGAATTGCAGTGTGACCACGATTCATTGAGGGGTGGAGGGAAATGTGCTTTGTCTCTTTCTCTCTCTCAGGCATATGCACAGACCACCTGGCAATCAAAACAAATTAATTTGTAAGAAGAAAGAAAATATCATGTAAAGCATTCATTCTAAAATGCCACAACCATGTTCATCAATCTGATATTCCTATGTTCATTAATCTGATATTCTCTGAACACAGGTTTTTAGGGAATATTGTATATTAATATTTGAATATATATTTCCTCACTAAAATACAATGATGAGGTAGGCATTATTGCTCCACATTCGTAAAGGATATGGAGTGACGAACTTGGAAAATCATCAGGTTTTTTGTAGATGCTGAAATCATTTAAGCAGAATCTGTATGGTTATTGTTTTATTCAATAGGTATCTATAACCTGTGCTAAAATGAAGATGGAAAAATTAGTAATGCAGATTGAGTCTCTGTTTCATGGAACCTGCAATATATCTGAGAAGTAGAATAAAAACCTATTTTCATATACAAGGGGCCTTCAAAAAATTCTTAGACATGTCTATTATTAAAAAAAATGCATGGTTTTCAATTTTTTTTTGCACCAGAATAAACTCATAATTAATTTCCAATTTTCCATAGACTTTTTGAAGCCCCCTTGTCATTGCAATAAATACACTATAAAACGAGAGTACATAAAAGAGAGATCTAATGTGAATGCTAGGAAAAGCCTCAATGAGGAAATGATATTGAGGTCAGGACATGCTGGGTGAGATGAGTTAGCTGGAAGGAGGAGTGACAGGTGGATTAATCATGTGGAAATGAGTTTTGAGTACTGTGGGGAAAATGAGGATCCAAAGACTGAAAGGGCAAAAGGAAGGAGAAAGTTGCCATGAGATGAGGCTGGGGGACTAGAAAGAGACCGACCAGATCATGTGACTACTCCTAAGTCATAGTAAAGCTGATCTATACCCTCAGAATAATAAAAAGTCCTTAAAGGCCAAGAGACTTATAAGGTCAGAATATCACTTAAAATACCATTCTTGTCAGTACATTAAGAAGGGAGGCAAGAAAAGATGGGTGAAGACTGGCTAGAAAATTCTGGTGATTGCATGAAAAAGATGAAGTAATTTGTATTGGTGTTACAGCAGTGAAGATGTAAATGCATGATTGCATTTAAAATGTTCAGAAGCAGTTTTGACAAGATTTTTTCTTTTCAGTTTTTGCCAGAGAGACAGAGAGAGGAAAAGTGAAAAATCACACCCCATGGAGGATGGTCATGCTGTAATCCCTTCTCCTTCATTTTCCTCTTGGAATTTTGGGCATGCATGCACAGGCACCTGGCACAATTTCCAGGCTTCCAGGTCTGGAACTCAAACTGCACTGTTGACCATGTGGGATCCAGCACCTTAACCTCCCTGCTACCTCTTCCTGCTAGCCTGCCAAGATATTTTATTTACTTATTTATTTACTTATTTATTTATTTATTTTAATTTGTGCTGTAAGGCATGTGTGCTTTCTGGATTGAGAAAGAAAGAGAATGAAAAACTATAGAAAAATTACCATACCTCAATCCCTTTTCCTTCATTCTCATCTTGGGATTTTTGAGAAAACCATTGGATTTAGGACTTGAACTGCACAGTTGTTTATGTGTAATGCAGCTGCTTTAACCACCGGGCAATCAACTGACCTGTCAAGACTTTAATATTAGTTGGATATGCATCTGGAGGTTGAGGGAGATGTCCACGATGACTGAGGTAACAGCTAAAACCAAATGAGAGGTTGAAGGTGTCACATAATGAGACAGTCACTGGAGATGTAGCATTTCTTTACAAAAATCTTTGGGAGATATTGGGTTGTATTTACCCAAACAGACATATCAAATCAGTCATTGGATATTCAGGTCAAGGACCAGACCCTAGAAAAATATATTTAAATTGAAAATATCAATCTGGATAGCATTTGAGGCATTGACAAAGCCATGGGCACAGAAAATATGACCCAGGGAAAAGCTTTAGACTGAGATGACAAGATGGACTGAGAAACCCTGAGTTTCCAGGAGTCTATGTGTAAAGAAGAACAATTATAAAAGGTTCTGAGAAGGAGAGACCAAGAGATGAAAACAGGAGATGAAAACGTCAGGCAAGTTAAAGGAAAACTGTGTGAAGAATGTAGTGATCAACACTCTTCAGAAGTCAAGTGGTGACGAGTGCAAAGTCTACATGGAATTGGTGGTTTGGTTATCACTGGGGTCTTTTGATCAGTCACTGGTGAGAAATGTGGGAGCACAAGCCAGAATGGAGTGAGTGGGAGGTGAGAAAATAAACATACAGAAACCTCTTTAAATATGATGAGACAAGAAGAAAACTAGGACAACAGTTGGAAAGAAAAAATCCAGATGGAACCGAGGGTATTTTTCCACCATCATTTGGACCAAATGACCTCCCCCAAATCTCTTCAACTCCTAATTCCACCGTATTATAACTGTTCATGCCTCTGGTAGTCACTGTGAGCCTTAATGGTTGTTTCCTAGAGTGTGCATAACAGTATGCTAACTCTTGACACAAAGCCTATCTACATTATAGATGCTACTAAATGTCAGTTGAAAGAGTAAAGTTACTATTGGTGGACTTTCTGTGTAGTTCATGAAATACAGGAAATAGAAGAGCTCTTTGACTAGAGGTCTAATCAGAATAAATGCCAAGATATTTCAAAACCAAATATGTGATATCCTTGTGAGCAGAATGACTAAGTGAGCAAATGGGCTGCAGAACTCCTGGTAAGAAAATATACACTTATTGGCCAATAAAACCACCAATGCAGATAAATTCACATTAGAAATGATTAATTTAGAAAGTACAATGGCCCAACAGCCAGAAGCCCTATAGGGTTTCTTTTAACAGTTAGTATTGGAATGATTTTTTTTCTCACACTTGAATGCTGTGAAATTAGTGTTAGGTCTCAATATGCAAGGAAATGATTGAAAGCCAGACAGAGTAAAGATAAAAGTACCTTCCTTCTTGACTTTAAAAAATATGTATGTATTAGTTTGATTGCTTATCGATAACTGTCTGGTTACTGGTTTTCAAGACCAAAGTTAGAAAAGTTTGAATAATCTACTAGACTGATGATTCTGTCATGCTTAATATTTGGGAATACCAAAAAGCTACTGAAAGTTATGTCGTCCAGTGTATTTTCCACCAACCTTGAGACTTAGAAGATCTATACTTTAAACTAGAATTAATAATAATAGGTAAAAAATAGTTCTATCTCTCCAAACCTCTGTTTGTTGTTTTTTCCTATCTAGCATGCCATTTCAATAATATTAATAATAATAATAATAGAATAATAGTCAACAGTTGTTAACATTTATTTAGTGCTTGATACATGCCGAATACTAAACATATATATTGTCTCATTAAATCTCAAAACAATCTCTATTTTACAGAAGAAAGAAAAAATGAGTGACAGTACAAATAACTTGATTGCATAGCTAGCAAGTAGTTTAGCTGGGATTTAAATCCACCTGGGATGCTGACCAAGAATAATGAAACATACCAGAACATTTGTTCTGCATTGAATGAAATCCAAGCTAATAACTAAATAAGGAAGAGGCACCATCTCTACTGAAGACAGCAAGGACTGTCCAGTGGGAAAAGCATCCACGCACAGGTCCAAAAGCTTTTCTCTCTTTCAGAAGAATAGAGTAAACTTTCTGATAGTCATAGGTGTTATTTTGGGGAGAGGAAAAGGGGAACAGGCAGAAATATAAAACATTGATAGTTTACCTTCAAAATATTTTCTTAAGCTGTTAAGAGTATTATTTGTACTGTAGAATTTTTAGGTGTCAAGAGCTGGCAGGGTTTTTTTTCTTCTTTTCACACATATTTAGGGCTCAGAATCAATCTTGGATGAGTTACACAAAAATAAAAAACCTTCCATTTCTTTGCGCACTTGGAGTATGTTGCAAATTGCTGATGCTGTTGCATGAGGAGCAGTAGGCTTTGTGTGCATATCCCTAAACAATCCTGACAGGTAATGTCTATTTAGAGCACTGTCTTTTATAAAATTCTAGAAGAAGTTTTACCATTCTCTCACTCTGTGGTTTCTTTCCCACATTGATGCTAGACATAAAAGGGAACGCCAACAGTTTAAGGTCACAGTGGTTATCACGTGTCGAAATGCTCTGTGGCCCTCTGTTCCTGAGCTTCGTAGAACAGGAAATCCAAGACTACATACAAAGATGGGGCCGTTTTCAATGATGTATAAGAAGAGGTTGAAGAATGAGGTCACCTGGTGTTCCTCCATAGTCCTTGAGGAGTTATCCTAGGAGAATACATGGAGTTTGCAGATGGAGAAACTCAGGAAGTAGATGTTCTAAGTACCTAATTACTCAAACAATCTATGAAAAAAAAAAAACTGTGTTGGGGTCATTTTCTGAGTCAACTTCATCAAAGTTTCATGGAATGTCAATGTTTGAAAACATGGAGGTTGTATAATGTAGTTAATCTCTCTGGAACTAAGATTTTTAGATGAACACCCAATATGACAAGTGGAGTCAATACAAAAATGAGACTTTTGGTTATACAAGAATCTTTCAGCCTAAGATTAGTCTACAATGGATAAGTTTTATTCCCATAATTTGGGGATAATCTGTCACTTTTTATGTATTTATTTGAAATGTACATCACAGGTTTAGAACAATTCACTGGTGTATTTACTTTTTGACATTTTTCAGGGGATTCCCTATTGCTAAGCATGGAACTAGGCACTGAGAAAAGAAGAGAAAGATAGAGATTCTTCCCTCCTAGAACTTGAGTGTAATAGGAGAGACCAGTGAGAAAGTGAAGAATAAGTCACATGATCCAAGCACATGAATCCCTCCAGCAATTGCTGTACCCCTGGTGAATTCCATTGTCTATGATCATTGACTCTTTATCTCTGTTCATAGGATTCAGGAATACTTGATCATTTGAGAGAATATATTTTTCATCAAGTTCAATATATCAATGCATATACAAATAATGCCCATGGTAACTTATCCACAAAATTAAAGGTTTTTAAGAAGCAGAAGACAATGAGATAAACAATACTGCAGACATTAGACTTTTCTGCAGAGCACATCATTCTAAAGAGGGACTTCTGGGGCTATTGCCAGAGGTCAAACGAAGGTCCATTGGTTCCTCACACCCACCACACCAGCTCCACTCCCATTAGTTTTATTTAATGGTCGTATAAAGAATTTGATTTAATCAGAGTTCATTTTTTAAAAGTATGAACACTGTGGGTTTCAACTAATTCCTTAATTTTCCAAATGGAGAAAATTAAGATGAAGATGTTAACTACTTCTTCCTTTGGCAGGGTCTCCATGCTGTTTAGTAAATAAACAGGAGTGAGGCAAGTGGCCTGCTTCTTGCCTGGTAATCCTTCCACTACACATACCTGCCTTTTTCCCCTTACTCATGAGAATCCATGGTCCCTGTGATAGAATACACAAACTATTGGCTCTTATCTCACACATACTGAGGTAGTAGATATTCACTTCTTTCTTTTTCTTTTTTAAGATTTTCTAGAGAGCATGTGTGCTTGCTAGAGAGAGACAGAGAGAGAGACAGAGAAAGATATCCTCCATTTGAAAGCACCTTCCACAAGGGATGGTCATGCCACAATCCCTTTTCCTCCATTTCTCATTTTGGAATTTGGGGCACATAAGTACAAGTGCCCAGCATGTTTTATAAGTCACTAGGTCCAGGACTTGAACCTTACATAGTTGGTCAGGTGAGATCCAGCTGACTTAACTACCACATCCTTGACTAGCCTTGATATATATTTCCTTGAAAAGTGATTTAACCTCTGAGTCATTTCATAGAACTAATTGACTTTCCAGTGATAATTCACTAAAATGGAAAATATCCCCTATCCTTGGTAGAATTCTATGATATTTGACAAAGTTGTTATCTTAGTGGAGAAGACTACCCAAGTATAAGTCCATGATTCAATTAATTCCTTAAAGGTGGAACAGAAATGAAATTGTTTTTACTTCTTTTAGTACAACAAGCCAACATAGAATAAAACAAAAATAAGAGGCACATATGAGGTCAAAGTGAAGATAAGCATACACGTGCTTATTTATTTAAGATAGTCTAAGAAAATGAACATGCAACAGCAGTTACTGCAAACAAATAAATAAGCATTTGATTATTTATTTAAAAAACCAAAATGATTATGGTGTTTAATCTTTTATTTATATTAAGTAATTTTATCTGAGCTTTAGCATGCGCATCTAAAATAGTAGCATTTTACATTTAATTTTATTAGTCAGTATTACTCTTTTCAAGTACGACATACACAAACACACATATACACACATACACACACAACTTTATGATTATGAACACACACATACCAGCATAAATTCTCTCTAGAGATGAAGAGACCTACAGAAAAATTTAAGAACCTTAAGTCAAAAAGTGCAATAAGATGATAGTTACACAGATTATGTAATACATTTAAGTTAAACATACAGCTTGAAAGCTAGATTTAAAAGTAGTAACTCCCACTGCGTCTGTATTTTTCACAGCAGTGGTTGAAAATTGTGTCTGCAAAGGGCCAAATAGAAATGATATAAGTCCCTGTGGGTCATATGGTCTCTCTTACAAATATTTGACTCAGCCACACATGATGTACCAACAAGCAGTGCTGATGTGAATGACTGTGTTCCAATAAAACTTTATGAAGGCTAACATTAAAATATCATTATAATGTTAACATCATATTATTATTGTTTTTATTTTTTCCATCACTTAAATAATATAAAAACTAATTAGCAGGGAACTGAATTTGACCTTCAAACCATAGTGTGCACTCCTGCCTTGTCATCCAGTGTAGTCTGTCTTGTCAATAAGGGTGATGTGATTGTACTTTGAGGGCTTGTATAGTCTTCTCTTTTGTCCGGGGGTAAAACGGGTGGTTGCTGAAGGAAGTATTAGATACCTAGAAATTGAGCTGCTCAGGTGGAGCTGAGTTATTTGCCTATAGACTTTCAGAAGGTTTTTCAAACTTGACAGAGAAATGACAACTTTAGAATATGTACCCCCAAGCATGGAGATTTTTTTTTTATCGTACTTTAAAAATTTTTTTTTCATTTCATGTTCTTTTATACATTCAATCACATTATTATTTGTCTTACAGAGAGGAAAAGAAAGCACCTTCCACAAGGGATGGTCATGCCACAATCCCTTTTCCTCCATTTCTCATTTTGGAATTTGGGGCACATAAGTACAAGTGCCCAGCATGTTTTATAAGTCACTAGGTCCAGGACTTGAACCTTACATAGTTGGTCAGGTGAGATCCAGCTGTCTTAACTACCACATCCTTGACTAGCCTTGATATATATTTCCTTGAAAAGTGATTTAACCTCTGAGTCATTTCATAGAACTAATTGACTTTCCAGTGATAATTCACTAAAATGGAAAATATCCCCTATCCTTGGTAGAATTCTATGATATTTGACAAAGTTGTTATCTTAGTGGAGAAGACTACCCAAGTATAAGTCCATGATTCAATTAATTCCTTAAAGGTGGAACAGAAATGAAATTGTTTTTACTTCTTTTAGTACAACAAGCCAACATAGAATAAAACAAAAATAAGAGGCACATATGAGGTCAAAGTGAAGATAAGCATACACGTGCTTATTTATTTAAGATAGTCTAAGAAAATGAACATGCAACAGCAGTTACTGCAAACAAATAAATAAGCATTTGATTATTTATTTAAAAAACCAAAATGATTATGGTGTTTAATCTTTATTTATATTAAGTAATTTTATCTGAGCTTTAGCATGCGCATCTAAAATAGTAGCATTTTACATTTAATTTTATTAGTCAGTATTACTCTTTTCAAGTACGACATACACAAACACACATATACACACATACACACACAACTTTATGATTATGAACACACACATACCAGCATAAATTCTCTCTAGAGATGAAGAGACCTACAGAAAAATTTAAGAACCTTAAGTCAAAAAGTGCAATAAGATGATAGTTACACAGATTATGTAATACATTTAAGTTAAACATACAGCTTGAAAGCTAGATTTAAAAGTAGTAACTCCCACTGCGTCTGTATTTTTCACAGCAGTGGTTGAAAATTGTGTCTGCAAAGGGCCAAATAGAAATGATATAAGTCCCTGTGGGTCATATGGTCTCTCTTACAAATATTTGACTCAGCCACACATGATGTACCAACAAGCAGTGCTGATGTGAATGACTGTGTTCCAATAAAACTTTATGAAGGCTAACGTTAAAATATCATTATAATGTTAACATCATATTATTATTGTTTTTATTTTTTCCATCACTTAAATAATATAAAAACTAATTAGCAGGGAACTGAATTTGACCTTCAAACCATAGTGTGCACTCCTGCCTTGTCATCCAGTGTAGTCTGTCTTGTCAATAAGGGTGATGTGATTGTACTTTGAGGGCTTGTATAGTCTTCTCTTTTGTCCGGGGGTAAAACGGGTGGTTGCTGAAGGAAGTATTAGATACCTAGAAATTGAGCTGCTCAGGTGGAGCTGAGTTATTTGCCTATAGACTTTCAGAAGGTTTTTCAAACTTGACAGAGAAATGACAACTTTAGAATATGTACCCCCAAGCATGGAGAAATTTTTTTTATCGTACTTTAAAAATTTTTTTTTCATTTCATGTTCTTTTATACATTCAATCACATTATTATTTGTCTTACAAAGTGGATATTTCAACAGGTGAACATTTCTCCCTAGTATAGTTGATAAAACTACAAAATATCTTGAACAGATAATACCACACCTCTTTGTACCATTAATGCTTTGCCTCTCTGTCCCTCCCCCAAATGTCCTTCCTCAGACCCTCCTCTTTCACACACACTATATCTGGTATTTACATCTATATACTGTGTTTCTATATCCTTTAGTCAATTAGTTTCAGTCATAGAATGCGGATACTTGGTATAAAGTGGGGACATAGCATGGAGATTTTTAAAAATTTTACTTCTTCAATGTAGTGACTAAGGACAATAAATTCATAAGTATATATAAAGAATCACTCAGATACTCACATCGCTCTTCTCTTCAGAAAATACATATCTAAGTTTAAATACTCAGTATATATGGAAACTATTTGTTATAAAATTGTACTCTCAATTTCCCTATAGACCAAGCTAATGCCTTTTGGTCAAAAATCACTCAACAAATATCTATTTTTTTTTCTCTTTTTTTCTTTTTTTTTTTTTAAGAGGGTTTTCACTATAGGGCGCATGCGCTCGCCAGACGGACAGAGAGAGACAGAGAGACAGAAAGCAAGAAATCACCCCCTAGAGGGGATGGCCACGCCGCAATCCCTTCTCCTCCATTCTCCTCTCGGGATCTTGGGCACGCACGCACACACACCCAGTGTGGGTTTTAAGCCACTGAGTCCGGGATGCAAACCGCGGTCGACTACGTGGGAGTCCAGTGACAAAGCCATTACACTAACTGTTGGTTCCCTCAACAAATATTTATTGAGCTCCTGTGAATTGCTGGTCACAGTTCTAACTGTGAGAAGATATGACAGTGAATGAGGTAAAGTCCTTGTTCTCAAGAAGCTTGCATTCCAGATTCTGCTTATTAAAAACAAGTAAACAGATGAATCAACTCATTACACAGAATAGTAAGTGAAAGAGCAGTGGGCTAATGATGATGAAGTGGTAGCATTTGAGTTAGAACCCAAATAGCATTAGAAGCAGTCAGAAAAAACCTTGCAAGTTTATTTTAGCCAGTTGTAATAGCTAATGCAAAAGCCATAAGGTGGGAAATGAATGAAAATGTTAGAAGCAGGAATTAAACTTCCACATGACCAAGGCAAAGTAGAAGAGGGACAGGCACTGCACAAGATGCAACGAGCAATGCAAATAGAGTCCAGAGTCTAGTAGACCATGGTTTGGGGCTTTGGCCTTGTGGTCTACACGAGAATAACCTTAGGAACTGTGTTTCATTCTGTATGTACTCAATAGCCATTGTGGAGTTCTGGATATAAGAGTGACAAGATCATATTTACAATTAAAAAAAAATGTAGCTTTGTCTCCTACATAGAAAACTAAGCTGTAGAAGTTTAAAGAAAAGTCCGGGAGAGTTTATTTCTTGTTAGGAATAAACTGCAAGAATGTATGTGAGAACAAGGATGACTTTGGCTATGGAAATGGCCATGGAGGTTGAAAGCAATCTACAAATTTAGATATGTTGAGGAAATAGAATATTTTTTTCAGTGTATACAGAGAGCAGCTTAAGCCTCTTTATTTTAATAGTAAGAGAAAATGATAAATGACCATTACCTGGAGGACTTGAGAGACCTTCAGATATTCAGTCATAAAGAGAACATAGAAATCAGTCCAAACCCTCTAACATGAAAGACAAAAAAAGCTCTTTGAAAAACACTCTTCTGAGCATTAACTTTTTTTCACTTCACTACCCATTCCAGTTTTCATCAACACCCTATGACTTGTCATATGTAAGTTTACTGTGATTGTTCAGACCACCATGTTTGGCTCTGTCTAAAAGGCTCCTTTCCATCCCTTGTCACTCTACTCTTTCAATATTGTTTCTTTATGGAGACCCTTGTTGCTCTCCTGGTTCATTCTTCCTTAACAGAACAGTATGTCTCTCTCTCTGCTATAGTCCCTGCTACTCTGGACTATCACTGCTTTATGACAAGACTGTCTCCCCACCCGAACTGTAAACTCCTGAATCAAAGAGATATTGTTAAAGTCTGTCTTCCAAAACCCATTACAGAACTGTAATAGTGCTCAGTAAATAATAATAAATGTTCAATAAATCTTGGTTAGATACATAATGCTTAATGGTGTCTTATTGGGTGACTTTGTTCAAAACTTTATGAGAGAAAGTTCAAATACATATGTATATTTTCTCTGGACTTCAACATTTCTTCAATCACAATAATAGAAAAACTATAACTATACATTCTCTGTGAATATGATCTAGACAATGAATTCACAAGTTCAGCCAAAAAAAAGCATGGAAACCATGTTCCACCCTCCTAGAACTTTCAAGAAATGTAGCAATTAGGTTTTAGAATTTAGTTTTCTTTCTCTCCTGAAGTACTGGTTTCTGACTTCTTTCATTTTAAAAACATTGATATAATTTCAAGAATGAAGCCAGTTGTAAGAATTACATAAAAGATTCCCATATATCCTTCATCAAGATTCACTGGTAATTAAAATTTTCCCACTTTTTTTTCTTGCTACAGGGCAATGTATTCACTGGGGAGAGAGAGAGAGAGAGAAAGTGAAAAATCACCTCCCAGCGGAATGGCCATGCTGCAATCCATTGTTCTCCACTATTTTCTTCCTGGGATTTTGGGCATGCAAGTACATGTGCCCAGCGTGTTTCTGAAGTTACCAGATCCAGGATTCGAACTGCACAGTCAGCCATATGGGATCCAGCTGCCCCAACCAACGTACCACTAGCTGGCCCCTGCTACACTTTTTATTTTTTTAAATTATTTTCTGATGGAATACATATATATATATATATATATATATATATATATACACACACACACACGCATACATTTTCCCCTTGAAACTAGTGATTATAAGCTGTAGACATGTTGCCCCTTTATTCCTAAATACTTCACTCTGCATTTCCTAAGTGAGGGATTCATTTCTATAATAATTAAAGGTCCTTCACTTCCATTTTACAGTACAGTTGTGAAAATCAGTAAATGTAGCATTTGCATATTGGCATATTTTTTATTAACCAGCAGATCATAATAAAACTTTACCGGTTATCCTAATAATATCTATTATAGCATTTTTCCAATTAGTCTAGGGTCGAATTCAGGATCAACTATTGCATTTTAAAAATATTTATTGATTTATTTATTTTACTTTTTAAAAATCTTTTATTGGATACATGTAAGGTTTACAAAATATTGATATTTATTTATTTTTACCTACCAAAGACTATACATTCACTATATATATATATATATATATATATATGTTTATGTACATGTATATGTATGTGTGTGTGTGTGTGTGTGTGTATATATATATAGGGAGAGACAGAGAGAAAGAGAGGAAGAAAGTACCTCCCAATAGGGCGAGGTCATGCCACAAACCCTTCTCTGTTTCTCCACACCTTGGAATTCTGGGCACACACACATATGTTCATGGTGTGTGTTTTTCAAGCTGCTGGGGCTAGGATTCAAACCAACTCAGTCACATGAGATCCTACTTCCTACTTCCTTAATCACGGATATGGGGCCAGCCCACATACTGCATTTTGATACCATGCTTTTTAGTCTCCTTCCTGTTTTTAATGACCCTAACACTTTCAAGGAATCCCTATCCCTTTTGTAGACAGCTCTTTAATTTGAGTTTTGTTATAATTAGATTCCCTTTTTGCATTTTGGGAAGAAACACCACTAAAGTGATGTCATTGCATGTCATTAGGAGTTACCTGATGTCGGTGTCAATTCATCCTACTTCTTGGTGATGTTTTCTCTACAGATTTGTTACTAATTGCAAATGGACAAATGATAACTTTACAATGGAGAAATCTGGTGAATACACCTTAACTGAGTGATCAAAGTTAATATCACCATTAGCTGATATAGCTTGATAATAAAAACAAAACACAAAACTACTTTAATAAAAGGTCCAGCTATTTTAAGAGCTTATTTGCTACCCAGGCAAATTACACATTATGAAAAAAAATGTGCAAGATGTGCATGAAAAATATGACTTTAATGTTTGCAGAAATAAATATTTACTCAACATCCGGTGCATAAAACGAGAATGAATTTTGTTGGTGTTCAACTAACCCCTAGTCCTCCTAACATATTAATTACTGTCAACTCTTCAGCATGACTTAGTAAATCTTCCTGTGACCCATGAACAGATGAGGAAACAAAACTTACCTGCCCTAAGTCACAAAGCTCCTATATAAGGCTAGAATGTAAACTCTTTCCTCTTTTGAAGCCCAGGGTGCATATGCTTATTCAAAACCAATGAAAAGATGAGCTCTCAGCATTAGAAAACTTCTCAAGGAGAGCCATGAGGAAAGCCAAATACTAATTCCATTTTCATACTGACAGAGAGTACTATAACTTTCTTCTTAAGACAGTAATTCAGAGAAAGGATATAGAAGATCATGGAAGTAGGGAGAATGAGTGAGGGGCTAAACAAGGAAGGTGGAAGAAGGGAAAAGGATTCCTTTTTCCCCTACATGAAATCACCCATGCCTTCTGAAGTCAGCTCTTACAGATCTGGCTGCAAATACATCTGGGTGCCTGAGCCTCTGCTCACAGCTCAAGCACCCTTTTCAGAGAAAGCAGGAAGCTATGTTTCGCTGTAGATAGGAACTTAAAAGCAACATCTATATATAGCACTCCCACTGAGAAAAACCCAAAAACCTCCAAAGAGCCCAAACTCTCTGTTTCAATCATCGTCAAGGTCTATAATAGATAAACCTCATTTTTTGGCGGGAATCTCATTAACCAAATTTGCAGAGGCGATGTCATGAAATGGAGGTCATGACAATGTTTCCAAAGCAATTTCCATAGAGAAGATGTGCAATGGGATAAAAGGAAGGAAATTACAAAGCTGTCCACCTTTTTTGCTTGAGCTGGACCAAGGACGTCTTCCACATAGGGTTTACATTTACTGTGCAAACTTATTTGCACCTGTAAGGGCAGTGAGAATGAAAAGATGTTTTGCAATTTGCAATATTCTCAGCTACTGAAAGTGACTAACTGATTTTCTGAAATAACCATCTGAATTCCACAGAGGGTGAGTGAGACTGAGAGATATCTTCAAGTGGGTAGTGAAGCCATAGACAGAGATATCGGAGTCCTTACAAAGTAGGTTGCAATCACTAGCAGGAAACATCCCAAAGTTCCATTTTCTTTTAGTTTCTTCACCCTTCTGAGAGGGCGGGTGAGTCAGTGCCTGGGAATAAGTTATCAAGATTATTTTTTGATTAGCAGATCTCTCATATTCTGTCCAACAGCAGCCAGATAAGTTCTCCTTGTCTGAGTCCCTTAGTCACAGCTCTGCTCTCAAGGCACTCATCACTTTTTCTTTGCTGACCCCAGATATTTGACCTGTTATGCTCCCACCCCTACAGATGCCACCCCCCAACTTCTCCACTAGGGCATCTCTTCATTAGAGTAGAGCTCTGCCTCTCTGGCTATTCCCTCCTTCTTCTTTTGAAGATCAGCACACACGACAAAAAGTATAAGACCTGGGAGTAACACATAAGGCAGGCAGAATGGTTAAGAGTAAAGACTTACTGGGGCTTACACAGGCTTCCTCCTGTTGTAAAACTGAGTGATCTTAGCCAATCCTGTACCTCAAAGTCCTCACCTGTTGGACTGGCACAAGGAAGTAGTATGGAAAAGGAAAGATCTATGCCTGCCCTGGCCCTCAACACCCGGCACAGATGGTCCCAGGTGAGGATCTGAAGAAAGCAGAGTGAGGGAGTGGCCACCCAGAATCTCCCAGCTGTCTCCCAGTTCCCCTTTGCCCTGGTCACATGTACAGCACTCAGCACTTTGGTTTCCTTCTGCCTTGGAGTATCCCACAGCCTGTTTACAGGATGCTCATGGTGTGGCCCATTCTCTTAACTGCTTAATTGCCCCCCTGTCTAGACTGCAGGTTCCTCTGGAACTAGAGTTTTCCTTGGCCCAAGACTCAGAAGAAAGGAACTTGGTTAGGTTTCCCTGACTGGTGGACTGGTAACTCTATCCTGTTACCTCTCTGTCTCACTTTCCGTTCCTCTTCTGTCAGAGATTCATCACATGAGAACAGAATCATAGATATAAATAACCCCACCCCCAAGCACACACAACATCTCAAAATACAAATGAGGAAATTGGCTCCAGTGGGAATATCCCATGTTTGGGATCTTATATTAAATGAGCAAGTGGCCGTAGCAAGGCCAGGATGCAGGTGTCAGGGCTCCTGGCCCATAAGTCCATACAGCTGCTCTTGGGCTGTTTATGATTCGGGGGAACCCCACACAGGTGACTCACCACAGAGAACTACCCATTTCCACAGGAAGGATCGTCCTTCTCCTCCTTCATACCCGTCTCAGTGAAAAGCGCCCGTGACATCCAGTGACCACATCCCCTCCTTGTCATTTACACTTGGCTGGGTCTTCCCCTACCTCCTCCCCCACCTCCACTTTAAGCAGAATGGACTTATTTTGGGTTATCAGTCAGATTATTTTGTATTAATGCAGGGTGGATGCTAAAAATGTCAAGTCTACATGCACTTTTAGAGAACCTTAGAGTAGTCAGGGTCTATAAGGAAGTGGTTGCAAATATAGGAGTCAGGAGGGCAAAGGTGAATGGTGGCATTTCTGGATCATGGAGGAGGAACAGTGCCACCAGGGATGGTTCTCACACTGTGCAGCCTGTGCGCTTGAAGATTTTTAGTAAGTGAAACAGCCCTTGTTTAAATTAGGAATGGAATACTCGATGATAGCACTCAAAAGTCTTGATCACTCTACCGGCACCTTTCACAGAACTACCCTATGTTTATTTTTGTTTATTTCTTGAGTGATACAAAGAGAGAGAGACATGGAACCTTGAGGGTCTTTAAACACTGGGATCCACCCACGCCCCATGACAAGCCTTCCAGCCAGCCAGGATCATAGGCATTCCTAGAGTGTTCAGGCTGAAAAGGGATTCAAACTCTGAGTCTTCCCATATGGCTCCACTATTGTTCAGTGGCACCCCACCAGCTGCACCACCATGGCTAGGTCTATCATTTCTTTTTAATTATCAGAGGGCACATGCATTTGTCAGAGAAAGTGAGAGGGAGAAAGAGAGAGTGAGAGAATGGGCCATAGTCACAATACAATCCCTTCTTGCCCTTTCCTCCATCCTGTCAGGATTGGCAGTGTACACATACATGCACTAGCATGTTTCAAACTCGAAACACAGTACTCGAACCCCAGTTGGCTATGTGGGATCTGGTTGCCTTGACCACTAGGGTATATAGGTCTTGGGCCTATCATTTGTTATTGACTGTTTACTGTGTGCACATGAGATATGATACATACTATGTATATGTACAAGGGCAATTCACAAAGTTCCTGGGAAAATAAAATTAAAGCCTAAGTTTATTTAAAAAAAATTTATGCATAGTGGGCAAGCAGGTGGTACTGTGATTAAGGCAGTGGACTCCCACATGGTTTATCATGGTTCAAGTATCAGACTGGGCGGCTTGAAACTAATACCAGGTGTGTGTGTGTGCATGCCCAAAATCCCAAATGGAGAATAGAAGAGAAGGAATTGCAGCATGGCCTTCCCCCTTGGGGATTGATTTCTTGTCTTTTTTTTTTTTTCTCTCTCTCTCCAGCTAGCACATGTACCCTACAGCAAAAATTTCTCAAAAAAAAAAAAAAATTGGGACCAGCAGTTAGCATAATGGCTATGTCGCTGGACTCCCACATAGTCGACCGTGGTTCATGTCCCAGACCTGGTGGCTTAAAACTCACGCCAGGCGTGTGTGCGTGCGTGCCCAAGATCCCAAGAGGAGAATGGAGGAGAAGGGATTGTGGCTTGGCCATCCCCCCTGGGGGGTGATTTCTCACTTTCTGTCTCTCTGT
>NW_006160026.1:1305194-1328359 GCF_000334495.1 Tupaia belangeri chinensis | reverse complement strand
AAAAAACCGCTCAAAAAAAAAAATATATATATATATGTATATATATATCCATAGTTTTCTTAGGCATTTTCCAAAACATTTTTAAACTATATTCCATTAAATCTCAACAACTCTCCAAGGTAGAAGCTGAATAGTGCTATATTGCTTAGAAGTGGCCCTGAGTCTGGACTTTCTTCATTCCAAAGCCCACTCTTGGTATTTCCCTATATGACAGTGATGATCACACCACTCTGTTTGGCAGAGATACAGGGGATTTAGTCATGGAACATATCCATGGATTTAGTAAAGGAACAGAGGGAGAAGAATGACCTAGAAAGGGTCACTGTTGGGAGGACTAGGGGGTTCCTTTTTGCTTATCTGTTCTCTTTGGGTTGCAAGGTATTTTATAGAGAATGTAACTAAGCAGGGTCAATGGCTACCAATCCAAACAATTTGCTCCCTTTATTTTACCCCTGTCTTGGCTCACAAATTTATGATACCTGTCAGCAACTGGAGGCTTTTTTAGATTTCAGCCTGGACCAGAGCCCACAGTTGTAGTCTGGCCAACTGCATTCTGGATAAAAATGGGGCCCTGAGGAATGCTTAGAAAATCAAGACAGAACTCACCTGTGTTGTCTATTCGTAGATGCAGCAGCTCGTAATAGATAACAGCTTTCCTAGATGAACCATCCCCTAGTATGATCTCTTTGGGTCATCACAACCTTGTTCTGAAGATAGACTGGAAAGGTTTACAACTTTCACTTGTATTCCTTGGAGTACTATGGAAGATACAATGATAAAATCTGACCACATCATTGAGTGTATTGAATAATCCTCTCCCTGGTGAGCCTGGTGGTATTAAGGTCATAGACCAGCCATAGACCAAGGCCAAGCATGTGTCTCTCTTTGTTAGGATGTTCTCCCACTCATTCTTTTCCTAGATGAATTGCTCTTTCCAGAAATATCTGTCACTCCCATCTCCCTGACATACTCAGGTTTAATCCAGAGCTCTTCAGCTAAACTCTCCTATCCTGATTATGCATTTATTATAGTATCTTCCTATAAGCTACCTGGAGACAGAATCTGTCTTACTTCTTGGTTTCTGTACATTTCCTGGAACATAGAAGACAATTAGCAAATGACTGTGAAATAAATAATGTGATTTTCTATCATGTCAACAAAGTTATCAAATGCCTCACCTGCTTTTAGCAGAACAGATCCAATGATGTAATAGTAATACTGCAGAGCACAGCTCTACCCCCTGGAAGATAATGCTCTGCTAAGAATGGGATGGACAAAAACACGAAATAGTGAAACAGCTCCGTATCTATGTCCAGGATTCCTAAGGCATTAAAAGAAGTAAAAGGAGCAGGAAGGACTGAGGGAATGGGAGATGCAGTGGCCAAATAATGTATATGTGTACCTTCCTGGGAGGTTTAAGGTGCTGGACTCCCACATGACTGACCACAGTTCAAGTCCTGGATCCAGAAGCTTGATATCATACCAGGCACATGTGCTTGTGTGTCCAAAACCCCAGGAGAAAAATGTAGGAGAAGAGATTGGGGCATGGCCATCATTCTTGGGGGATGATATCTCACATTCCTCTTCACTGTCTCTCTCTCTCTGTCTCTTCAATGAACACACACACCCTATGGCAAAAACACACACAGAAAAAGGGCTGGTAAGGTTGCATGGTAGTTAAGGTGCTGGACTCCCACACAGCTGATCGTGATTCGAATCCCAGACCCGTGGCTTGCTTTCTCACTACCCCCCTCCTTTTTTTCTCTCTCTGGTCAAATTAAATAATAATAATAATAGTAATAATGAAGTTAAGTAAAAAAATCTTTAAAAACAGACTCTATTCTGTAGGAGAGGGTGAGCCAATGAAGGTTTGAAATAAAACTTTTTAAATTTTCTTCATTGTAAAGCAACATGTAATTCACAGGGTTTACCATCTAAGTGTCAGTTCTCAAATTTTAAGGTAAAGAGAATCTAGAAAGTTCAAGAGGTGGCAATAAATCTACCATCAGGATAGATGGTAAATAATAGATGTAAATAATATACCTAGTTTTTCCACAAAATTTCTTAGTCAATAATGACAACTGTGATGATCCCTAGCGCTAAACATTTACTCTGTACCACCTAACATTTGAGGTATATTATATATGTCAACTCACTCAACATTCCCATTAGCCCTCTGAAGCTACCCCCAGATGTGGTTCAATAATGTGTTGTAAATCACACATTTGATATGTTTAGGAGTTCATTTCCATTATATTCTCTGTGTTATCTTAAGCGTTCTGACCTTTTGTGCTCATCTTCTTAACAATTTTCCTTGTTCCCTTGAAGGTCAATTGTACAGCAGTGAACACTTGGAAGAGGTTTTGCTGCATGTGGTATGAGATAGGTGCTCCTAGTAATGGCTGCTCCATGAATACACCCCAAGAAAAAGCAGTTAACTTAGCCAACCAACAAGATATATGCAGAATCCTATTTATACAGAAATCGGAGCTGGTGTGTACTACAACAGTTTACAATATTTCCCAGCATTCAAGAGTCCACTGTCCAGTAGCCTGAAGATAAATTCCTTTTATTGGGTCCTTTATGGGACAGATAGAACTAGCCTACAAGAAAAATGACCATACGTCAACATACCAAATTCATTCTCACTTCTGTAAGAGGTCGCAAAAATCCTTTGTCATTTTGTGGTATTTCTGTATGGTGGCTATAATCCAGGAATATGGATTGTATTATTATATATATACTTAGAACATTTTCGTAAGCAATTTCTCTCAAAAACCAAGTGGTGAGGGGGGCCAGCAGAAGGTGTGGTGGTTAAGGCACTGGACTCCCACATGGCCAACCGAGGTTCGAGTCCTAGACATGGCAGGCTTCTCATTGTCACTTTTTTTCTTAAAAAAAAATTTCGTAAGCAATTTCTCTCAAAAACCAAGTGGTGAGGGGGGCCAGCAGAAGGTGTGGTGGTTAAGGCACTGGACTCCCACATGGCCAACCGAGGTTCGAGTCCTAGACATGGCAGCTTTCTCATTGTCACTTTTTTTCTAAAAAAAAAAGAAAGAAAGAAAGAAAAGAAAAACAAACAAACAAAAAAAAACAAAACAAAAAAAGTGGGGTGTGCAAGATTTCTGATCCTATCCATTGATTTGTTGAAGTAGAGTTTTTCTCATGCAATATGTCCGAAATCTTCCTTTCACTAGGAGAACACCTTTAGACTTTCAGACCCCTAAAATAAGTTTGGAATACCAGGTCTATCAGATGCTGATCTTGTGCAAGGAACTTAAATTGTAAAATGGAAAAGATTTGACCATTCAGTGATTATCTCACTCACAATAATGCACTTAAGTAAAATACAAACTATCCAAGAGCTAGGGCAGACTTCAAAGATTTCATGGAAAAGTGAAATTAAAATATGAGCTTACTTTGATGCAAATAAAAAATTGAAATCCATTTGTAGTTTTTTCATAATACTCATTCTCTATGATCTTTTTGAAGATGCTTCTCATATTACTACTGTTTTTTCTTCTTTGAATGGGTAACTGTCTTTCTTTTTTCCCCCCTCAGATCATGGTGATTATCTCTTGTTAATTTATCCTTCTTTCTCCCAAAAGTCAAATTTCAAATTCTGTCATCAAACATTAACTATTTAGGACAATTTATCAGTCCTACAGGCCAGTAAGATGGAAACTGATGATCTGAGTCAAGTTAAGAATAAAGTGATTATAATTAGCCCACACAACACCAAAACACCGCAGGAATTCTACAAAAAACAGTAATTTTGTCCCAGAAACAAGAATATTTATACCACCATTTTCAAATATGTAAAGTATTGTATGCAAATAAATAAATACAATAATTATACATTTTAACAAAGTCATAAGTGGTAGAATGTAGACCCACTACTGGAAATTATAAAGCAGGAGATTTTGACTCAACTGGAGAAAGAAACTCCATAATAGACACAAGAAAAAATATTGGTTGACTTGGAAGGTAGTGAGATCTGGTAAGACGTGTTCACCTGTAGACAAGTTGGCCACATGGTGGAGATGTTGCCGAAGGTATTCAGGTATCTGAAGAGGGGGTTGGGCTTTATGACCTTGAGAGTCCCTTTGAACTCTGAGATTTTGTAAATCTACAAATTCATACTTACTTATATCTAGTCTTTGCTGGCTTAGAACTGTCACAAGAGAGAATGGAGCTTTCAGGAAAAAAAATAATTAGAAATAAACTTTGATTTCAGACAACAGTATCATCAAATGTTTCAGCTGAGATACAACCAAAGAGTTCCTGACCTGACTCATTGTAAAAATGGGTACGTTGAAGCCAAAAGAGTTTACAAGACCTTCTTAAGATCACAAAGTAAGTCAGAAATCAACATTTCAAATGTGAGATAAATATACACATCTCCAAGGAAAGCTTCAGGGAATATCTTTTTTATTATAGAAAGAAAACTGCAAGAAATAATCTGGTTTTGCATACTTTGCTTAGATAGTAAATAAAAGCACAATTGGCTTTCCTTTATTTATTTATTTATTTATTTATTGCAGTTAATCAAAGAATTCACGTTTAGCAGGGTAAGGAAGCAAGCAACACAGTGGTTAACTATGTAATACTGCTCCTAAATTTGAGACTGAAGCAGTAAATTAGTAAGACAGCAGGAGGGCTACAGGAAAATAATTTTTAACTTGAAAAACTGCCCTGGGGGGACATTTAATAGCAGACTTGGGGTTTCTAAGAGAATTGAGAAAGCCTATTTCAGGTAAAAATTGTCTTCTCTGGGCAACAAACAAAAGAAGTCTACAAAATACTTCCCACTTGCACCAAAGCAAAGAATGAGGCATGTTGCAGCAGATGGTTTCAAATTGTGGGGGCAGTAAAGGACAGGTCCTGCCTTCTGGAATTTTAAAATCTCAGAAAAGGAAATCAAATCAACTATGACAGAACTGAGGGAGGCATTTTTTTTTTCTTTCCTTCTTCTACTTACACATGGAAGCTCTTGTCTTTGTGTATCTTCGCCAGCCTCACTAGCTATCATCTTTAGACTAGAGCTGAGCACATAACACAAACAAGGCTCCAGAACTTTTAAATCAGAAGTGAGAGTGCACATTTTGTAGTTGTAGGCAGCTAGGTGGCGTGGTGGTTTAAGGTGGCTGGATCCCACATGGTCAACTATGTGGTTAGAGTCCCTGACCCAGTAGCTTAAAAAACACACAGCATTATTTGGAAACCAAAAGAAGGAAGAGGAGGAGGAAGAAGAAAGAACAAATAAAAGAAAAAAGAAAGAAAAAGAAACAAGAGAAAGAGAGAAAGAAAGAAGGAAGGAAGGAAGGAAGGAAGGAAGGAAGGAAGGAGAAAGAAAGAAAGAAAGAAAGAAAGAAAGAAAGAAAGAAAGAAAGAAAGAAAGAAAGAAAGAAAGAAAGAAAGAAAGAAAGAAAGAAAGAAAGAGAAAAAGAAAAAGAAAAAGAAAAAGAAAAAGAAGAAGAAAAAGAAAAAGAGAGAAAGAAAGAAAAAAGCAAAGCACACTAAGCACATGTACTTGTGTGCCCAAAATCCGGAGAGAAGTATGAAAGAGAAGAAATTACAGCATGGCCGTTCCCCGGGAGGGATGTTTTCTCACTTTCCTTCTTTCTCTCTGTAAGGAAGACAGAGACCTATCTGTTAACTATAGACCAGCCAGGACTTCAATAATATATATTCCTGTTTGGACCTGTTCCCTGGACAGTATCATGCAACATAGTTATGTTGTTTAAGTGACTCTAACACTTGTTAACTTGATGGATAATTTTTGCAATGTGTGTACTATTTTCTGTCACTCTGTAGAATAACCTGAACAAATAAGACAAATGGAAGAACACAAATCTCTCTCTGATAGGAGTAAATGACAAGTCTGGTGTGAGTCCCTTGCTTCTAGTAAGATGTTCACATGTCTGGACACTAAGCTCCAGTCTTTTGTGCTTTGTACAATGCCTTGGGCAGTAGAGGTGCCTGATTAACAATTTGCATGAATTGAACCCTACCACACAGGAGTGACCAACGCAGATTTCCCAGGAATTAGGATGAAGGCCAGGGCCAGCTCCAGCCAAAACCCAGCCATCTTTCATTGTATTTTCTGCATTAAAACAAAATTATAAATTTTCACATTCACACTCAAGGTGAAAACTTGAACACCTCCAAGTCAAGATCTTTCATAATTCAAAGCTGTACAAAACTCACAACCTGCTACAAAATAAAATGTGCAATAAATTTTAGTTAAATAAAGCTACACTGCATTTCCTTGATATTTCCTATTGATAAGGGATTGTAAATTAATCTCTACATTCTCCTACAAATATACCTGGGTACTAGGTGTGTGTGTTTAAACGTGAAGTGTATAAGGACAGGCAAAGCTCCAAGAATTTGTTTTTAACATCAGTAAGACAAATGACTTAATTTCTTTAATCCTCAATTTCTTCGTCTATAAAATGGAGGTAATTACACTTACCTCTAGATTTCTAGAACTGTGATGAAGGTAAAAAGAGATTATACATACAAGATACCTAGAACAGTGTTTACAACATACAAGTGTTTAATAAATGATGTGGATTTCCATTATGAACAAATTATTATCTCTTTTTAATTTAAGACCTGAGTTAATTAACCACTTTTGCTAGCTTTAATATTAAGGTCTGAGCTAGTTGGACCCTCTAGGGATGCAGGCAGGATTCATAGAGGACATATCTGTTAACTATAGACCAGCCAGGATTTCAATAATATATATTCCTGTTTGGACCTGTTCCCTGGACAATATCATGCAACATAATTACGTTGTTTAAGTGACTTTAACACCTGTTAACTTGATGGGTAATTTTTGCAATGTGTGTACTATTTTCTGTCACTCTATTTTTTTTCAGTTGATCTTCACATAGTTTATGGTTCTCTACAGCTCTAACTTCAGAGTGGGTTTTCCCCAGTCTCTCTGTTCTGCTGAATTGCATCTTCATGTGTGATCAAAAAGAAAGAATGAGAAATGAGAATGCAATGATCAAGATCCAGTCTATCTCTGTTGCCTATAGGAGCTTTTTTTCTTTTCTTTTTCTTTTTCTTTTTTTTTATTAAACACAGTGAAGATTATATAAATAGTAAATTACTCTGTAAAGGAGAAAATACTCAGAAGAAATGTAAAGACACTTAGACTAAGAGAACTGTAAACTGTACATAGCCAGCCATCTTATCTGTGAGTTTCTAGACTCTCAACTGCTAAGGAGGAGGTTAGACTATGAGGTCCTCAGGGTTCCTGAGGACATCAGTGTCTTTCACCTCAGTGATATTCTTCTTTATTTCTCTTCTGCTTTCACATTAACTGGGGCTTTAAAGGTTTAAAGTATTGGCACTGGGAGACGGTGTGGTGATTTGGGTGCTGGACTTCCACATGGTTTATCATGGTTCAAATCCTAGACCTGGTGGCTTGCTTCCTCACTCCCTCTCTCTGTCTCTCTCTGGTCAAATTGAAAAATAAATAAATAATAATAAATAAAATTAAATAAATAATTCTTTTTTTAAAAGTTTAAAATATTAATGAAGAATAAAAAAATAAATAAACACTAGATACTAACATAAAAGAGGTCAATAGTAAAGCACAACTTGAATTTAGAATCCGTTACATACTCATTCTTTTGTTGCAGATGACTATATTGCACTGAATTCAGAGATAAGCTGCACAATGTTGTTAACATACTTAGTGGCGATGATGGGAAGATACTAATGGAACAAAATTCTTGTACTTTTCTGGGTAATTAAGTTCTTTTCTTGGGATTGGGTAACTCTCAAAATTATAAACTCAAAATAGATGAAAGAATATGTAATATAATTAAACAGTGTTAAAATAGTAAAATTTCTTAAAATAGAAAAATGGATACAAACAAATCTCATGAACAAAGAATACAGTCTACACACGGTTTCTGCTCAGACTCATTCAACATAAATGACATATATCCTTGTCATTTTAGAGTTTGCAAAGAACTGTAAATTGATGTTTCTAGAAAAGACAGGATTTTCATATTACATATTACAGGTTTTTAAAATTAGGTTAAAACTGTGGGATTAGACTTTTTGATCTTGAGGTCTTCAATTAAGTAAAGATTATCACAAACCTTGGAAATAAGCAAATAAAATGTAAAATCATTTATTTCAATCTCTATTTTGAGCTAGTGATTGACAGATATGGTCGGCAGAGTGTTCGTGGGAACAGATGGTACTGTTATACCTTGAAATGAAGGTAGAGAAAAAGAGAAAAACCTTTGTGAAAATTTGCAGTTGAAAATGTGATCTAATATAACTTAGGGACATGAAAGCTTTTTTTGGTCAAAATTTGTTGGAGGTCAAGGGTCATGGTTATTGAACCTCCTGGGAGAGCAGAGTTTGAGGAGTTCCTTCAGGCTCAGGATTTGTAAATAAAACTAAAACCTTTTAGAAATAACTGGCTCCCAGTCCTTGAGGAATCTCCATGTAGTTATATTTTTCACGATATAAATTTTCAGTCAACCTTACTGAAAAACCTTTCATTTAAAATTATCCTTGTTTTTCTGAAAACTGGTGTAGTATTTTGAAAACAAAAGTGCTCAATAAAGATAAAAACCAACACAAGTATTTCTATTATGTTTGAAACTTCCTATTTGCCTTCTTTTATCTGTTCTATATTTCTTCCCTGAGTAAATTTGTCTGTTGAAAATTATGTATACAGTCCTTGATTTAATTGTCATGCTCTACATTCAAACTTTGAAAAACCATACTGTATGCCATAGAGATGGGCAGCAATTCAATGTGAATAAGAAATCACAAACTTTAAAAAAAAAAACCACTTTTCTATTTGCCTTCTAAATGGAATACTTCACAAGTGTACACAGCTTCAAAAATGTCCAGCGTTTGTTGTGCTTGTCAAATGGAATTAGGTCAAGAATTTTTATAGAGAGGGAAAAAAGTAAGCAAATGTCTTAAACTAATTTCAAAATAGTTTTTACAGTTTATTTCATGGGTCATTGCTGTCATTAAAATTATTTTAAAATTTGCATTTGGATTGTAAAAGAGGAAATGTTTGTCAATCTATTTGTATTGACGTGATGTCTCTTACAGAGCATTGAATTTTCTCCAAAGTTGTATGCCTTCACCAAATAGGTATTGATAATTTGTCAAAAGAAAAAAATAAAAGGTGGAGAATGAAACAGAAACTAACATATGTTGAACCCAAATTATTTACGAGAACTGTGATAAACATTTTATGCTCATTATTTGATTCGATCTATCCCTGATGAGCAAACTGTTGCCCCCCCTCAAAAGCTGATAAGTGACTCATAAGTAGTCACACAGCCTACAGAAGATAAAGGTGGGGTTTGAACAGTTTCTGCAGATGTTTAGGGTTTCCCCTGGACTTGACCCCTTGATCTATGAAGTAATAACCTTGGCTGCTAAGAACACTGGGCAGGGCAGGGAGTTTCTGAGAACTCAGTGGTTCCAGTCAAAATAACTGAATGAAGGTCCTGCGCTGGGAGCAGTTCACAACACAACAGGAACCCAATGAGTATCAACAGAGCCAAAGTTACAGAGGGGACTGAGTATCCACCTAGGTTCAGACCCCTTCACCCTGTGGATTATGTATGACTTTTGATCTTTGTGCTAGGAGAAATGGGCAGCTATGAATGGTTTCTTTAAGATTATGACATAAACATATCTGTGAGTTTAAAAAAAATGACTCTGACTAGCACGTGGAACATAAATGGAAATAGGGAAACCATTCTGCCAAGTGGCTCTGACAGAAATATAAGAAAAAATTAATACAATTTGGACACCACTTTTGGCTGTGGAGAAAACAAACAGATTCAATACACAAGAAAATAACCTGGCTCAGTGATTGGACAGGGTAAAAGGAAGAGGATTATTTCAGCTATTTCATCAGATTTCCAACATAAAAGCATAGATAGAAGGTAAAATTAGTCATGTTCTTTTGATTAAAGCTCTATGTTTTTTAGTGTCTCGGTCAATTAGAGGAGGATATCACACTAAAAGATTTTCTAAATGAGACATTTTTAACTAATCAATCTAGATCGTAGAATTTGTTAATATACCTATACTATGCCTGTTCTTTGGAGAAAGCGCACATGTTTATTCCTTCAAAACTAATGTCTACCTCGGTCATCTTAGAAAATCAAAGAATAGATTCTCTTTTAACAATTTAGAAAGGCTTATAGTTGCACATTGCTAAATAAAAGTATTAACAATATCTGTGTTCTTTTTTGAAACAAAGTTATGAGTTTCAAAGAGAAACGCCAATTATCTATACAGAGGAAAGTTCATTTACAGCAAAGAATTTCGAACATCATAAAAAGTAGCAGTGCCATGTGCCATTAAGTGTGAGTAAACAATGAGGCCCCCAAATACAGTATTTGTGAAAGACTGTGTATAAGGCAGTTTGACAGTAAAAATAAACATGGGCTTACTTCCAACAGCAAGCAATACTACCTACTACTATCTGCCTTACTCAAAGTTTCATTCTATAGAAAAATTGATCTGGAGAGATCTCAGGCTTAAGAATAGTAAGAGCAGAGGAAATCAAGAAGATTAAGTTTAATAGAAAGAATTCCGGTACTTTTCCTTTGCTAGCTTCTGAAAACATAAGTAGTCAATAATTCACTACCACTACCAGTACTCCCCCTCCCACCTTATTCTTTTTTTTTTTTCTTCGGAGAGGTTTTTGCTATAGGGCGTGTGTGCTTGCCAGAAAGACAGAGAGAGACAGAGAGACAGAAAGCAAGAAATCACCCCCCGGGGGGATGGCCATGCCACAATCCCTTCTCCTCCATTCTCCTCTCGGGATTTTGGGCACACACGCACACGTGCCCAGCGTGAGTTTTAAGCCACTGGGTCTGGGACTCAAACTGCGGTTGACTACATGGAAGTCCAGCGACTTAACCATTACGCTAACTGCTGGTCCCCCACCTTATTCTTAATAGTCCTAAACATGTATTCCTCAAACAAAAGATTGATAGAGTAGTCCCTGGAGAAATAAAGTAGTGTCTGAAAGTACACTTACAACTATTGTTAGTTGAGCATATCTTAATGAAATAACCAGCTTCCTACCATGTCATTTCATTAAAAAAAATTCACCAGTTGAAAAATCAAACCTATGCATACAATTTCCTATTAGCTTATAATATTGCATTATCAAATATGGATGGACAGTCAAGAACTGCCAATAAACTAAGAAAGTCTCTCTATGTGGAAGACAAAGACCAAAAGAAATAGAAGAAATAAAAGCAGATTGGAGGAGGGACCAGCAGATGGTGTAATGGTTGTATTGCTGGACTTCCATGTGATCAAAAGGTTCAAGTCCTGCACCGGTGGCTTAAAATATCACTCCGGGTATGAGTATGTGTATGCCCAAAATCCCAAGAGAAGAATGGAGGAGATGGGATTGCTGAGTGGCCATTCTCCCTGGGGAGTGATTTCTTGCTCTCTATCTCTCTGTCTCTTTCTTTCTTTCTGGACAGTGCACATGCTCTATAGTAAAAACCTCTAAAAAAAAAAAAAGCAGATTGGAGGGAACAGATAATACAGATAAAAAGAGAAGAAATAATTTAAAAAATACTATAGGAATATTTTTAGATACATATCAGAAAATAATCTATTCATTATTCATGAAACAAGAACAGAATGCTATATAAAAGGAACAACTTAACAATAACTCTTTTAAATTAAAAATACAATGGCTAAAATATGTTATCATTATATTTAGAAGGTAAATTTGATGCAATTTCCCAAGAAGAATTACAAGATGATAAAAGGTTGGAAAGCAGGAAAAAGAAGATGAAACATCTTAATCAATTCGAGATACTGAATATAAAATAGACTTTTATAAGAAAAAATGAAACAGAATAAAGAACCTTGAAAATATCTCAGTACTAAAGAATTAATATCTCTGGAATAACAAGGACAATAAAGAAAGAAAGGTGCACACCAAAGTACATCACAAAAGTGCAAAGCAACAGTGAAAAGAGAAAATTTATTTTCTTTTTAAGTTTTTGCTATTGGGCATGCATTCACACTGGAAAGAGAGAAAGAGAAAAACAGAGAAAGAGAGGCAAAATGAGAAATCACCACTCAAAAAGGGATGGCCACACCACAATCTTTTTTTTTCTATATTCCTCTCAGGATTTTAGGCAATGTGCACATATTCCCAGCATGATTTTCAAGCTACCTGGTCCAGGACTAAACCTATAGCCTGCCATGTGGGAATCCAGTCTCTTAATCATCAAGCCATCTTCTGGCCCCCAACAAAGAGAATTTTTAAACTTTCCATATAATATAGAAAATTCCATATTTGGATCAGAAACAGAATGACATTTAACTTCTTGAAAATAACACTAGAAGTTAAGACACATTCAATTAATGCTTCAGTTTTTTATGGAAAATCAGTTCCAATCTATATTTATTGGTAAAATAGCAAATCAAGTGTAAGGCCTAAACAAAGCCGCAAGATCACAAAACTATGCATAACCCAGGCAAGTTCACAAAATTATCCAAAAGAGGGAGATACAACTCACAATAGAGATAAGGGAAGTGCCAGAATGGCAACTGGGAAGCAGGCAGCTGTGAGGTAAGCTTTCTGGAAAAGAGATCTTCTGAAGCCATATCACTCTAAAATGGTGAAAATGATGGAATAACCAATATGCTTAAACATGAGAAAAATTGTATGCAAAATGGCTTTGCATTTCTTTGAAGAGCTTGGTAATAAATATTGGTTCAAGAAACATATAAAATAAACAATAAGAAATAACAACAGGGCAAAAATTGATCTAAAAGTAAACATCGTGTTTAATTTTGAATTAGTAATGAGAAATAGGTATTAAGAAAACAACTAAACAAATTAAATAGTAATTAATATTATGATAATAAAGGTAGAAAAGGTAGTCAAATTAAATAATAAATTCTCACTACAAATATGCAAAATCAACAAAAAACATATAAGATGGATATGTCAAGAAATTTAAAATTTTTTTTTCTTGTTTTTGGAGAGATTCTGCTATAGAGCATGTGCCTTCACCAGGAAGACAGAGACAGAGAGACAAAAAGTGAGAAATCACCCCCCAGGGAGGATGGCCACGCCACAATTCCTTCTCCTCCATTCTCCTCTCAGGATCTTGGGCACGCATGCACATGCGCCTGGTGTGAGTTTAAGCCACTGGGTCCAGAACTCGCACTTTGGTCGACTACATGGAAGTCCAGCAACATAGCCATTACACCAACTGTTGGCCCCTCAAAAGTTTTTTTTAAGTTTATTTATTTTATTTCTCCTGAGGGAGAGAGAGAGAGACTCCCCACCATAGGGTCTTCATGCCATGCCCAGTCTCGGTGGCCCAAATCACAGGTATGTACATATGTACCTAATGTGCCCAGGGAAGTACCAGACATGTATCTAAGACCTTTCCCATCTGGGCACAGTTGTGTTACCACTGAGCCACTGCCTGGCCCCGGGTTTTGTAAACAGTGTATTTAGTATGAATTAAACTATCAGGAGGATCACAAATATATGAGAAAATTTTGCCTTTAGGAGAGGGACTCAGCAGAAGGAAAGAATGAAGGGGAAAAAAATCTATAGCCATATACCATGCTTTTACTTTATTTTAAATGGAAGATGTTAAACATAAATATAAAATGAAATTTATAAAATATGTGAAAAATAGTCAGAAATTTCCCTTTGTGCAAAAATGAATTCATCTTTACCAACTATGCCTAGATTTTTAAATAATGAAAGCTTTCCTGTGTGTGTTTTTAATTTTAAAACGACCTTTGTATTTCTCTCGCCCTTAGCTCATCAAATACAAAATAGACTGATACACAGATAAACAACCACAAGGAACTAATTTTCTAAAATAATCACTGGTTAAGCTGTTTTTCACATGAAATGATCAGGTTTAAAGTGACTTTGTCTCATACTAACTATTATCAACTATTAATCCATGTTTTTCTTGGATAGTCTTTGTGTCATAGCAAATGAATAGCAAGACAGCCATGATAACAAATATTATATTTAACACTGAGTCAGAAAATAGTCATAGCATCATAAATGAGAGGTTAAGAGTATGTGATTATAGTGCTCCTTTATTAATTGAGCAAATATTTGTCTGATCACTTGTTCGTGATAGAATATGGAAGCTTGGGCTGTATGTAGACAATTATAATAATTATAATAACGGGCAATTAATTTCAGAAATCTTTGCATCAACACACAGACAACTCTACCTAGCAATATAATAGGTAATCCTACAGAAATTAAGCTGATACCCAAACTTTATAGTTTCCTCTGGCGGCTGAAGAGCCTGGAGAATTTTTTTTTTTTTTTCTTTATAGTTTCCTCTGGTGGCTGAAGAGTCTGGAGAATTTTTTTTTTTTTTTTAAGCTTTTGCCATAGGATACATGCACTCGCTGAAGAGAAACAGAGAGAGAGAAAGTGAGAAAATACCTCCCAAGGGGATGACCATTCCTAAATCTCTTCTCCATTCTCCTGAGATTTGGGGCATGTATGCATACGCACCTGGTGTGATTTTTCAAGCTGTCGGGCCCAGGACTCTAACTGCAGTAGGCCATGTTGGAGTCCAGTGTTGTAACTACTATGCCACTTCCTGGCCCTGAGCATGGAGAATTAATTTCAGATTTATAACTAATATGTATTTAGCATGAGCTATGTACCAGGAAGTGTATTTGTATACTTTTCAAGTATTATATCATTAAGTCTGTAATTTATTGATGCGAAATCTGACCAGAGGAGTTAGGTAACTACTGCCAAATCATATAACTAGAAAATCTGTAGAGATAGCATTACAAAAAAGCTCAATTTAAATTAAAAACTCATTGGAACCAGCAGTTAGTATAATGGCTATGTCTCTGGACTCCCATGCAGTCGACCACAGTTCACATTCCGGACCCAGTGGCTTAAAACTCACGCCGGGCGCGTGTGCATGTGTACCCAAGATCCCAAGAGGAGAATGGAGGAGAAGGGATTGCGGTGTGGCCATCCCCCTTGGGGGGTGATTTCTTGCTTTCTGTCTCTCTGTCTCTCTCTGTCTGGTGAGCGCATGTGCCCTACAGCAAAAACCTCTCAAAAAAACTCATTAAAAAAACTACTATCTCAGCAAAATTAATTTACTGAAAGCTTCTGCAGAATTACACTGAATAAAAAATACGAAATTCTGGATAAAATCAAAGAGAAACCAGACACAAGTTTCCAGGTGTCTTCTTCCAGTGACATTACATGGGATTGTACTTAGAGAAACATAGCATTCATATAATACATATGAAATATGAAGCAAGTGAATACAAAAAGTTTGAGGAAAAGTAGAATCTGAAAAACAATGCCTAGAACTAATAATTAAGTTTAGCAAGGTACAAAAAACAAGATAAATATTCAAAATGTAATTGTATTTCTGTTTAGTAGCAAGAAACATATGGATATATGGACACAGCAATTAAAAATATAATACTAATTTTAATTGCTCAAAATAATGAAATATTTAGACATAAATAACATAAAATATCTACTTCAAAAGTATAAAATACTAAAATATTTTTAAAGAATTTTTTTAACTTTTTTTAAAAATTTATTTTAATTTGACCAGAGAGGGACAGAGTGAGAGAATAAAGGAGAGAGAAAGTGAGAAAACAAGCCGCTAGGTACAGTACTTGACCTGTAGTTGGCCATGTGGGAGTCCAGCACCCTTAACCACCACACCACTTGCTGGCCCCAAATACTAATAAAATATTGAAGAAGATCAAAATGAAGAAATACACCATATTTATGGACTCGAAATTCAATCTAGTCAACATTTCTCTTTAGAAGTTCATACAACTTTAACTCATTTCCTATCAAAATTCCAGCAATATTTTGTAGATATAAACAAGATTATTCTAAATTATGTTTGAAAAAGCTAAATCAATTGTGGGAAAAAATAATGGTGAGAAGAATAAGTATAGAATGCCTATACACCCACAGCAATCAAGAATATGTGGCGTTGACAGAATATAGACATAAAGATCATTGAAACTGAGTAGAGACCCTCAGATCAGACCCAGATATATATGTCCAACTGGTTTTCCACAAAAACACAGAAGTAATTCAATGGGGGAAAGGTAATCTTTTAAATAAATGATGCTGGACTAATTGGGCATATATAGACAAAAATTTTAAAAAATGCACCTCAGCCCAATCCTCATAGTTTACATAACATTTAGCTCACAATGGAGAACAGTGTTAAACACAAAAATGTAAAACTATAAAACTTTTAAGCCACAAGTCGGAGATAATAATCAGGATATATTTAGGTCAAGATTTCTAAGACTTGACATTGAAAGCATAATTCATAAAATTAAATACTTTAAACTATGAAAGAACATTGTTATGAGTATGAAACTGTAAGCAACATACACAATAGGTGAAATTATTTGAAAAACAAATACCCAACAAAATGCTAGTATCCAGAATATACAAGGAATTTTCAAAACTCAAAAAATGAAGAAATCCTATTAAGAAGTAGTAAAAAGACCAGCCCCATAGCAAAGTGATTAAGTGCTATGCAGAGGAAGTCAGAGTCCATGTGGGTTTGAGTCCCAAGCCAGTGGCTTGAAAAACATAATGGGCCTTCTTGCCCAGGATTCTGAGAGGATGAAGAACTGGATGAAAGAGAATTGCAAAATGACCAGGCCTCACTGGTGGAATCTCTCTCTCCATCTCTTTCTTACTTTCCCTCTCTCTCTGTCTCTCTCTTCTCCGCTGCCATAAAAAAAAAAAAAAAAAAAAACACAAAACGAAAAATGAAATAATGAAATGGTAAAATGTCAGCGTCTGCCTGGGGACTTGGGTCTGGCTGAATCGTGATCAGAGGGCTGCTAGTGAGGAAGAGAAAAAGGACGAGAAAGAGAAAGTCCTCCATCTTGCCAGGACCAGGAAATTGGAAAGAATGAGACAAAGACATGGAGTAGAAATGGACACAAGGAGCCTGAGCCTAGGTAGCCCAAGTAACTTGTGCTGCCCAGAGGAACTGGACATCTTTATTTATAGTACAAGGAGACATTACACATGATACTTCATAGATTGGTTGCCAGGTTACAGACAATAAGAAGCAATTAAAAGATCTATGAGGGTTTAGTCATACTGGGCCAGGTGTATCCCTTGGTGATAATCCCCATCAGGAGAAAAATCTCATCTTCTTTTCTAATGCAGAGAACTAGCTATTAGGTGCTAGTGCACTTTTCAGATGCAGAGCAGGGATTGGACTTTACTAATTGGGGTCAAGATGTTTCTTGAAGTCCATCAGATGTGTCTGTTGGAACGCCCCTAGTCATTTCCACCCTTGCTCTGTCTGCAGCCAAGGTCAGGGAAAGACAAGTCACAAGTTTCTGCCAAACCCCAAAGAGCAGGTGGTGTTTGCTCAGAGCATGTCCCCATACCTCAGATTCTCTCTCTTAAACGTGTCCCCACAGTAAAACACATGAAGAGACACTTCATTGGGGAAGATGCATGGCTAAATTAAGAAATAAGGACAAATGCTAGTGAAATTGCAGAGAATCTCAATTACTTATACACTGCTGGCAAAAATGTAAAGTGGTAAACAAATTCAGTAGTTTGCTAAAAAACAAATTAAACTAAACTAAATAAGCCACTACACATACATGACCTCAGAATTGCATCTTGAACATTCATCTGAGTGATAATGCGATTCACAACAAAACATGCATAAAACTCTTAACAACAAACTGATCTTCCCCAATGGGCAAATGGTTAAACAATCTGTGGTATATCCCTGCAATGAAATACAACACAGCAATAAAAAGGAAAGAATTACTGATACACACACCAATCTGAAGGAATCTCCAGATAATTATGCTAAGTTAAAAAAAAAAGCCAGTTCCCCAAAATTACGTATTTCATAATTCTGTTCCTATAGCACTACTGGAAAGACAAAACCATAGAAATGGAGAGCAGTTTAATGTTTAAAACAAAACAAAAAAGAAAACGTAAGACACACGAAGAGACACTTCACTGAAAAAGATTTACAGATGACACATGTCATAGGTCATTAGATGATATAGTTAAAACTACAATACACGGAAATATTACTACATGTCTACCAAAATGGCTAAACTAAGAAATAAGGATAAATGCTAGTGAAAATGTAGGAAGGAATTGAAAGTTGAAAAAGAATCCAGTGGTGATGGAAATGCTTTTTATTTTGACTACTAGTGTCAATATTGTGATATTGATATTGTACAATAGTTTTTTTTTTTTTGAGAGGTTTTCGCTATAGGGTGCGTGCGCTCGCCAGACAGACAGAGAGAGACATAGAGACAGAAAGCGAGAAATCACCCCCTAGGGGGGGATGGTCACGCTGCATTCCCTTCTTCTCCATTCTCCTCTTGGGATCTTGGGCAAGCACGCACACGCACCCAGCGTGAGTTCTAAGCCACCGAGTCTGGGACACAAACCACGGTCAACTACATGGGAATCCAGTGACATAGCCGTCACGCTAACTGCTGGTTCCCAATATTGTACAATAGTTTTGCAATTGATTACCACTGGAGTAATTGGGTAAAAGTTATATGGCATTTCTCTTTAATTGTTTATGACTGCATGGAAACTACAATTATCTCAAAATAAAAAGTTTATTTTAAAAATTAAGCAATGTCATCATAAAATGAGTATACAACAGATAGAACAATGTTTACTCGTTACTTTCTTCATATAATTTAGTGCTTCTCAAATTATTTTGTGTAAGACTATTTCCAAGCATTGTATGTTTTGAGACTATAATTGGTGGAATTATAAATTAAACATATATTTTAAATGAGCAAGTTTAGAAAATTAACACTATCAGGGGAATTCAAGAAGTTTGTGGGTAAGTAGAATTGAAGTAGGAGTTTTTGTGTGATTTTTGAAATCCATACATAGTCTGGATGTATACTGGAGTCCTATAGGAAAGTCCAGGGAGCAGTTCCCAGTTCATACTCATGATCCTGGCTGGCTGGAGGGTTCGGGGTAGTAGTTGGGAGAGTTGTGGCATGGTGCCTATTTGGGATCATCTGCTCTCACATGAAAAATAAATAAATAAATATATTTTTAAAATAATGAATTATGGGGGTTGGCAGGTGGCATGGTGGTTAAGGATACTGGACTCTCACATGGGCTACCACGGTTTGAGTTCTGGACTTGGTGACTTGCTTTCTCACTTTCCCTCTCTCTCACTTGCTCTCACTCCATCCCTCTCTGGTCAAATTAAAATTAATTAATTAATTAATTAATTAGATATTTCTAGTAAAACAAAATAATGATTATGGGAACCAGCAGATGGTATAATGGTTACATTGCTGGATTCCCAAGTAGTTGAACACGGTTCAAGTCCTAGACCCAGTGACTTAAAGCTCATGCTGGATACATGGGTGTATGTGTCCAAAATCCTGAGAGAACAATGAAGGGATTGTTGCATGGCCATCCCCCCCAAGGGATGATTTCTTACTTTCTGTTTCTCTGTCTCTATCTCTCAAGTAAGTACATATACACTATAGCAAAAACCTCTCCAAAAAAAAAAAGAATTATAAACATTATAACAGGGAAATAAAGGATGCTGTGGAAGTACATAACAAGATAAACAAATTTTGTTGTAGGATTCAGAGGGTCGGAGGAATTTAACAGTATAGAACAAGGATCAAACTCTGGTAGCAGAAAACACATCTTCCTGGATGGATTGAAATTAGAGCCCTGAAGCTCTAACATGGGGAGTGAGAAGCCACCAAAGAGAAATTAAGTCAAAGAGGGAGCTGTAGGTAAGATCCTGGTGGGACTTATAAAGTATACCAAACAGTCAGGATCATATCCCAAGGAAAATTTTTAGATCCCATAGAGTTTTTTTTAAACTTTTTCTAAAAAGAATTATTTATTTTTATTTATCATTATTGTTATTTTTAAAAATTTGACCAGAGAGAGAAAGGGGAAGTGAGAATGCAAGCTACCAGATCTGGAACCAAAACCACAGTTGGTCGTATGGGAATCCAGTGTCATAACCATGTCATCTGCTAGCTCCATGACCCCACAGAGTTTTAATCAATGAATTTTAGTCAAGACTATTATTACTAATAAGAGTATAAATAATAGGAACATAAGAAGAAAAGCCTGATGATCCATTAAAAGACTACCTCTCTTGTTCAGGTAAAAGATAATATAAACATCTTGGAAATGGTGGTGGCCCTATGGCACAAAAGAAGTGGTTGAATTTATGAGGTTCTTGTGTAGAAATTATGTAATTTGGTAACTAATTTTGTATTAGGACATCATTAAAGGAGAAGTGTATTAGTTTGGAAGGGCTGTCCTGACAAAATACCACAGATTGGGTTGTTTTAAAAAGAGAAATTATTTTCTCACCATTTTGAAGGTTAGAAATAAGAGAGCAAGACATCAGGAGAATTAGTTTATTTTAAGGTCACTCTTCTTGGCACAAGGATGGCCATCTTCTTGCTCAGTCTTCATATGCTCTTCCCTCTGTACACATGATCCCTGGTGTACAAAGGGATTCTGTCTTTCACAAAGACTACACTAACTGGCAAACGTATGTTACTAAGGTTGATTCTGCAGCCACAGGTATATATTTACTTACAATATCTCTATTTAAAAAATAAAATTAAATATGATACAATTGAATTATATGTGAAGAACTGTCAAAAAGTGCAAGAATGACATAGATTATGAAAAAATATGCATTGATTTCAGAATTGTTTTTGCACTGAAGTTTGTTTTCATTTTTTTTTTTACAAACTTTCTGAAATCTTCTCCTATACAGAAGAGGAAATAAAGGTAACAAATTTAGAAATAGCATAAAGCCAGAAGATAACAATATCACATATGATTTTATGGAAAGGATTAAACTTTCTACAAGGCACAAAGAATAACCAATTCCAGTCATACAGCAGTGACTTGTAGTGTCTTTGTAACAGCAATGCACCGTTTGAATGCAATGCCATGGTGCACTATACTTCAAAGATCATTATTTACCTCTTAACTACCTATTCCTGTGACTTAAGAGTAAAATATATCTATAGTATTATATGAACATTATAGGTGGAAGCACATTCGCTTGTATAGTTAGGCTCCACTAGCTAACACACAGTGCTTACATTTAATAATACCATACTTAGTACAGCTTTTTACTGATCAGGTCTGCTTTTGAGTATCATAAAGTATACTAAATTTTATGAACACCTTTGTAAAACCTCAATTCCCAACACAAATGCAGACTATTTGATGGGATGTATTGTAGCTAATAACAGTTATTTTTTAATTTTTTAATTTTTTCTTTTTTTTGGAGAGGTTTTTTGCTATAGGGCGCATGCGCTCGCCAGACAGACAGAGAGAGACAGAGAGATAGAAAGCAAGAAATCACCCCCCTGAGGAGATGGCCACGCCGCAATCCCTTATCCTCCATTCTCCTCTCAGGATCTTGGGCATGCACGCACATGCGCCCGGCGTGAGTTTAAGCCACCAGGTCCAGGACTCGAACCACGGTTGACTACATGGGAGTCCAGCGACATAACCATTTCGCAAACTTCTGGTCCCACTAATAATAGTTATTGAGCACAAGGTTCGCGCCACATATTCCATGTGACAGATGTACACAAAGGACACAGTTGTTACCATGTAGGGCTGCAGGGGAAGCAGTCTGAGCAGCATGCTAGGTGTCCCTGGAGGGAAGCCCTGGAACTATGGAACCATAGATAGCACCTGCCTCACCTGGACTTGGCTGTCCACAAAGGTGAAGAAGCATTGCAGGTAGAGTCAACTATAGAGACGGAAAAGCTGAGTTCATAAAGTACCCTTTAAGATACTGCTTAAGAGAAAAATGCTTGGAAACACACAGCCCTAAATCCCCTCTGACTCTTACACTGTTGGGAATTTGAGAATGTTAATCTCTTTGAGCTTCAGTTCCCTTATCCATGACATGAGACGTGTCATATCTTCCTGAAGAAATTGTTGGGAGCGTATGTAAACCCAATAAGATGAAATATGTAATGAACCTAGAACCTCACATAAGCCAATGTACAGTTTGTGGTAGCTCTCCCTAGCATAATGCATTCTGAAGGGTCAAAACTGTGAAATCACTCTTACTAACAGTTCCCAATGCTCCAGCACACTCTGTGCTACAACGACCTCAAGACTGCATAAGATACAAACATAACACAGAAGAACTTGGAAATATAGCTGATTATTTCATCTGTGGAGTATTTACAGAAGACTTCAAAGATGACGCACATTACAAATATTATTTTAAGTTCTGTTGGTTCTCAAGAAGAGAAATATTGTTGCTTCTAATCCTGTGCATGTGAAGACCTCTTGAAATTCTTTCTGGTGAGAACCAGAAGCAGTGCCTAAGAAGGGTATCATTATGGCATGTTTCCAAGGAGGCTGGGAGGTCAACTTCAAAGGTTTTTCGTCCTCCCAACCTCAAAGTAGAGCTGGTTTTCTGCTGCACAGTGTAGTGTTCTATTTGAAATATTCCCTCAAAAGAGTCACATGTTTAAACACAGAAGGTAGATTACTAATGACTTTCAAAGGACATTGCCACTCTTGTGGGGGTCATTCAGGACACGATCCTTACTCTGGGAGAATGCTTTTTATTAAGAAGAAACACTCAGCCTGCACACAGGCCGGGACATTTTGGTCTCACTGCATTGCTGCCCTGCTCTTTCATCAGGGGCTATTTCTTTCTGGCCCAGTTCCAGTGCTAGAAGAACCATTGATCACCAGCAAGAACAGGCCTTTGATAGGTGGCCAAAGCTACACAGAGGTTTGTCATGGATGATTCGGTTTCGAAGTACAGTTTATGAATGAAGAAAAACAAAAAACCTGCTTCCACCTGATCTGCCTTCTGGTCTGTGAGTGGGAAGCAAGATGGAAAAAGAGCAATTCACAAAATTTAATGAAAAATACATATTTAGAAAGAATGTGATCTTTCTAACAGAGTTGCTTATTGTCCACATGGGCCCTTCCCTCTCTTTCTAGCTTTATTCATGCCACGCTCAATCTGGAAACCTCATATCCAACAGTACAAAACTATCTGCAGTTTCCTGGAGACGCTGTGCTATTTAATACCTCCATGTAT
>NW_006160026.1:1284729-1305169 GCF_000334495.1 Tupaia belangeri chinensis | reverse complement strand
GTCTCCTCTGCCCTCCAGACAAGTCTGATTTCAGTTATGAAGCTTTCCCTCATCTCTCTTCAAGGAAAAACGATGAGTAATTTTGTCCTCATCCCCTCTATAATGCTCCTATATTGCAGTCATCCTTGCATCTACGACTGGGTCTGGGTATCTCTCTAGGAATGTGGAGGTCTCAGGAATTCGCATGGAAAGTCTGGCATCCTTTTAGGCTTACCACTTATACTGAAAGATTTAAAGACATAAATGAAGTCCTGTAAATTAGAAGAGTCAGATATATTATTTTGGAGAATTTTTAATATTTTTTCTTAAAATATCCAACAAGAGGCGATATATATATATATATATATATATATATATTTACTCTTCTGACTATTGTGAATCCTTCAGATTCCTTGATGTAGTGAAAAAGTTTGAAGAGCAGGGAAGAAACTTCAGTAATTGCACATCTCACCTTATATTTTATCCACTTTTTTGGTCTGTGTTTCTGAGAAGGCCAGAAAAACCTTTAGTCTAGGCCTTCCACATGCATCAGTATGTTTTTAGCATCTTGTACATGAAACAGTGCCTAGTAAGTGGCTCTCAAATTAAACCAAAGTGAAGCATACAGGGCTTCACCATGCATAGTAAAAAATAATGATGCTAGATAACACAATAAACTTGTCCTATGAAGTGCTGAATGTGGATATGGCATAGGAGTGTGAACAGACAAAGCTAGTTTACGGAACAGTCTGCAACATAGAAATCTCCATTCATCACTGTTTCATTGACACTGATCTTCATAATATAGACCTCAGATAATTTGTGAAGCATTAAAGAGAGGTCAGATTTGATTAAATCTTATTTATAAACTCTGAGAGCTGGATGTGGACTTAGAAACCAGCTGGTTCAGAGATGGCAAATGCGCGTACGTGTGTGGCCACTCTCATTTTCTAGTACTATGGCAGACATCATTAATCAATCCTAAGACTCTCTTTCACTAAGCCTAGCTACAGCTGCAGAACATTTTTTTAACACCTAACTATTGGCAGGTACAGTCAATCAAAATAATCTTACACACAAGTTTTAATCTTTTTTATTTTTGATGTTTATTCTGTAAGTGAGAATGAGAGAGATATAGCACCAGCAACAGGGTCCCGAAGCTGCAGTCACCACCCGCCCCAGCCTGAGACACTCACACTCCCAGTGCACTCTGGGGGCTCTACTTGCAGCCCTCCCATGTGGACCTATCTAGCAGAGAATCACAAGTTTCTACTGTGCCATTATCTGGTTTCTTAATCTATTTTTGATTAAGTTCAATTTTAAATCCAAAGAGTTAATGTCCTAAGTAATACTCTGGACAGAAGGACACTAAATTTCTTTCTTTTTTAAAAAAATGTTTAAATTTTTAAATTTTTTATTATCATCATAATCTTCTTTATATTACATTGGATTACAAATAACTTTACAGTGTATTACACTGTTTTTTCAAAAGGGAATGCCATGCATGTCAGTCAGTACAGAGACATTAATCTCCCCACTTCAACATTCAATATCTTGATTCAGCACCTATAAAGAAGAGATATTCTCTAAGCAGCTCATTGACCATATTCTGATTATTTAATCACCAATGAATACCTATGCCACTAATAAAAGTTACATATCATGTAACATTAGTCACCAAATTCTGTAATCCTTACAACATAGCCAGATAAGAATGATTAACTTCATTTAATAAATAGGAATAACAGAATCTAAGAAAGAGGTAGGGACCAGGTAGAACACAGTTTGGTGTTTCAACAGAAAATTGTGCCAATAGTTAAAACCAGGATATTTTGCATTAAAAAATGAGGGTTATCCACCGTTTATTTAAAAGTAAGAATAAAACTGCTTTTCCGTGTGGCAGCAATTGGCCGTACTTCAAAGCAGCTGCACTCTTTACAGGGTTTTGTACTTGTAGTTGTCCGTCATCCTGACCATGCTCACGATTCACTCGCGTGCATTTTCATTTCTGTCTGCTTTACTCAAGTTATCTCGGGGTCCCTTGTAAGCATGAGTTGACACCAACTTCCCCAATTTTCCCAAATCTAGTATGGCTTCTTTGTGCTTCTTGCCATTGCATTTGCTCTTCCCTTTGACTTACATGCTTTTCCCTTCCATTTCCATATTGCTAAAACAGTAATCATAGGTGAATTGGGAGAGACTAGGACTTGGGAGATGGAAGATCTTTGTATAGTTTACTCTCACTTCTGTAGCCACTTGAACCTTGGGATGTTTACAAACTATTCACCTAGTAAAAAGCTGGGAATCCAAATTTGCACCCATAAGAGACTACTAGTAGGTGTCCAAAAAAAGAGAACTTTGGGCAGTGATTTGAATAGTCTTATTAAGTTAGGTAGGTGTTTTCTATTTTGACCAAGTTTTCTGTTCCATAGCATAACACCTACCATGTGCACATGCCTGTTTAGCATGTGGAGACTCTGTTCTGATACATAAGTCATATTGGATCTCAGTAAAGTTTTCTTACCTGTATAATATTGTTTTGTTGTAACCAGCAAGTGATGTTGAGGTTAAGGAGCTGAACTCCCACATGGTCAGCTGCAGTTCGAATCTCAGACCTGGTGGCTTGCTTGCTCTCTTTCTCTCTTGTGAATGTGCACTATAGCAACTTTGTAAAAATAAATAAGTAATAAAAAAATTTTCAATGTTTTGTCAAGTTTATTTACTTTCTTGTCATTTCTTTGTCTTTTTACTCCAGTGACTCTCCAATTATCCGACATATAGACAAGTGTCTAAGTTACTCAATCATATTGATCTGCATGTTAATCTCTCCCTTCATGGTCTTTTGTAAATATTATGTTATAACCCACCCCCATGCCAAGAGGTAGGTGGAAAATATTATCCCTATGTCACTGACAGCAAGTGTGAGATACAACTGAAACCAAGTGACTCACTTGATATCTTACATAATGTTGAGGGTAAAGAAGAGATAAAAATAATGCAAACCTGTCATTGTTTAGTAACATGCCTCTGAGAGGCAGTGAAGTGAAACCGAATAGGGATAAAATTTGAAACAAATTCTGGACTCTGCTTTACTAGCTGCTGTTGCCTGTGTCAAATATTTCCCTTGATGTTGTTGGGTATCAGGCTTTAGTGCCTTTTAGGTGCGTTGTGTTTTCCAGTTAAAAAGATCTGTCCACGATTTCTTATCTTCAGATAGTCCTGTGCATATGATGCATTTCATTTTTATGCTTACCTATTTTCCCCTCTGTAAAAATCTCAAATATTGGTGGAATGGAACAAGGGTGGGGTAAATATGATGGTAAATAGCACGTACAACTTTTCTTGTTTTTATAGATCAGTTCAATATTCTTCCCTTTGGCTTCCTTATTAGAATGAATTATCTCTCATAAGTTAAGTGCCTCAATTCTTCTTGTAAAGTGTCTTAAGACAGTTCTGCCTCATTGATGAGCAAGACAATTATACATGAAATAACAAGTGTAGGCATAGAGTAGGTTGAAGTTAGAATTCTTGACATAGAGTTACTACAGAGTTTAGTTGGGGAAAAGGTAAAAGAAAGACACAAGCAATTATAGATAAGAGGAGGAGAAGAAGGGGGCAAGAAAAAAACAGCAATGAAGAAATGAGAGTTCTGTTGCATCCTGATGGGTGAGTAAAATTACTTGGTGGCCACACGCAATGAAAACTGTTCCATGCAGAGGAAACCAAGAAGGTGCAGAAGCAAGAAACACAATCAGGCTAAAAAGCTATTGGTATTGTCATGGTAGAACATATGATGGGAAGATGTGGCCAGAAATGTGGCAGGGAAAGGGCTTTAATACTCATGAATGAAAGAAAATAAGAAGGAAAAACAAGGATAAAGTGAGGGAGAGAGAATGATAGAGACAGAGACAGAGACAGAGGAAGAAAAATGGTAAAATTCTCAGAAACTTTATCATAAAGCACACCTATGAGTTTGACATCATCTTTCTCTAGACCCAGATTCAGAGAGAAAAATGTCCAAGGTTGACCACTTTTGAAGTGGTGCAGCTGGGGTTCCACGCAGGCTCCTTAATATCAAAGCCCTTGCTTATTCTTAATGCCACCCAGCGCCTCTGCAATAAGTGGTATTTTCCACGAGAATTTTGTTGACAAGTATGTGACTGTCACTGAGAGAGTGATAGAGACAGAGACAGAGGGAGAAAAATGGTAAAATTCTCAGGGACTTTACCATGAATTACACCTATGAGTTTGACATTATCTTTTCTAGACCCAGATTCAGAGAGAAAAATGTCCAAGGTGACCACTTGTCAAGTGGTGCTGCTGGAGTTCCACGCAGACTCCTTAATGTCAAAGCCCTTGCTTATTCTTAATGCCACCCAGCGACTCTGCAGTAAGTGGTATTTTCCACGAGAAATTTGTTGACAAGGATGTGGCTGTCACTGAGATTGGTCAATTCTAATGTGTTTGCTTACAAATTCACCTAGTTTCTTTATGCTTAAACTTCAACAGTTTGAATAAGGTGGTTACTTCTTTACATGGGGTTTCTTTTTCCTACTCTTGAAGCACTTGAAAAGAAAAGGCAACCTAAATACTTACTGGAGCTCACTCTGACTCTAATTAGACCCATAATTTTTGCAAGACACATAAAGTTTTGTCTTTCAAGTTATTCATTTATTAAAATATGTCTAAAGAGCATCATTGTTGAGTATTTAAACAAGGAGCATGTGCTAGGGTATTAGAAAAATCTCGGTTTTCATCCTCACCCTGCTACTTTCTACCTGATTAATCTTTATTGCTAGTTAACCACACTGACACGCAAGGCACTTCATTTATTAAATAAAGATAATTACACATCCACAAAGATTTGTTACAAAGATTAAACATGATCACTTATAAAATGTTTTTACTATAGTATCTACTATAAGATCTTTACAGTAGAAAGTGCAACTGCTTTTCACCTACACTGAGCTTCACAGAAGGGAAAATAGTCCCCACACTTCCTGACTTCAGTTATGGAGCAAATACAAGGCTAATGGGTAGCTTTGGAGAATTTTCAAGAAAGGTTGGGGAAAGAAATGGGAAACCCCCTCTGCTGCATGTATGGGTGAAAGATCTCGATTCAGAGAAGTTCCACAGAGCTTTTGACTAATGTAGTATTTTCATTATTTCCCCTGCTCTCATCTAAAGTTGTTCTACCCATCCCACCAACCACGTCAGAATCTTCTGCTGTCCACACTTAGGTCTTTGAAGGGAAAGAATCAGTAACATTTTATCTAATGGCCACAAGTCTCCACCCCAACTTCACAGTCAGGCTGAGTTGGGCTGATTCTTAAAGCTTGTTCCCAGGCTGAAGATTCATCAGGATTGGTGGTCAAAGTTAACTGGCTTGGCTTGGGCACTGATGAATCAGAAACAATGCCAACTGCAAATAACAAATTTGGCTGTGCCATATTGGATGAGCCACACGCCACTCATAACTAGAATAGAGATGTAGATTTGGAAAGTTTAGCCTTACTTTGGTTTAATACCAACCCAGCAAACAAGCAGTGAAAAGGATATGCAGGAAATCAATGACACCAGTGGATGTACACATAGCTCTTAGTGGCTCCTCAGAGATGTGTCGGAGTCAATGTGGCTAGTCCAGGCTAAGTCAGGACATCTAAGAACTTTCCACTCTCTCTCATTTGGTGCAAATAGCCTAAACTCAAGGATCCACATTGTTGGCACAATAAGAAAACTGGCCTTCTCTACATTTATCTGCTTCTGAATCCAGTTCGTGTATTATTGGGAGTACACAGCTTCCTAGCAGGATAGGCCTGACCAAGTCTTTCCACAAGTGCTCATTTAGCAAGTTCTGACCCCTTGAAGCTGAACATAAGCAAGTAATTTAAATGATAATTATGCACTCTATGGAGGAAAAATGTGCTTCCCTAAATTGAATTTAACTTTCTACTTTAAAACTCTTTAATCATTTCTCATTGTTTTTTGAGGAAAAAAAATCAGAATTCTTGACTTGACTTATTTGATTGATATAGCATAGTCTTGCTTAGGGTCTCCAGTCTGATTTCTGCTTATGCACTGCTTTCTAGCAGCACAGGTCTTTCTTAGTACTCTAATTCCTCCTTTTTCTTCATCCCTGCTTCAAAATCTTCTTCCTTCTTCCCTCTTTTATTAACTTCAATTCACTTTCAGACATCAGGTTTAGAGTTTTCCAGGGAATCTTTCCTTGGGCCCTGCGGTTTAGGCTATGTTTTGATTTTACTTCCAACATCTCTTGCATAGCTCAAGAAAAGCATAAAAGCTTAATTGAGTAGATGAAAATGACATTAGACTACACTAATTTTTGTTTCTGCTGCAGGAGTCATTGAGGAAAAAAATTCTATTTTATCATCATCAACTTAATTCCTCCTAAGAACAGGACAACATTTAAAAATAAAAAGTTAGTGGGTTGGAATAGCTTTTCTTTCTGAATTATATCTTTTTACATTTCCTAATGTATGTTGAAAGAAAAAAGATCTAGAGAAATCAACTGAAAATCTTATAGAAAAGTCTAGCAATTCTTCACAATTAAATTTCTGTAGTATTTACAATATGTGTGCATCACTGGCATGAGTGAATTATCTTGTATTTATGTGTGGATGTCTGTGTGTGTTTCTCTTTTGGGAAGCAGCTTTATTAAGATATCATTTACATACCATAAAACTTACCCACTTAAAAATGTACAAGTTATGATTTTTTAGTATATTTAGAAAGTTGTATAACCATCATCATAATCTAACTTTTAAATTATTATCACTCCAAAAAACCCTTATAATCTATTTTTAAATATATTCTCTTACATAATCATTGTTTTTGTTACAAAGCACTAATTATATTTATAAATACACTTATTATCATTCATTTAATATCTATATCTTATAGCATAAACCTGAGAATGGAGACTGTGTCTATTTTGCAGTCAACTTTCATATATATATATATATATAGTATAGAATAATATATATATATAGAATATACTATATTTTTATATATATAAGATATATAAAGTATATACTATATATATTTTATATATAGTAGAACTTTATAAATAGTAAATAGTCTGACTTAAGAGCCTCCATGTTATCATCTGTAAAGGAGGATAAAAGTATATATTGTGTGATATGTTTGTTTTGTTTGAAAGAGAGTTTTTTGCTATAGGGCGTGTGCATTTGCCAGACAGACAGAGAAAGACAGAGAGACAGGAAGTGAGAAATCACCCCCCAGGGGGGATGGCCACGCCGCAATCCCTTCTCCTCCATTTTCCTCTCGGAATCTTGGGCACACACGCACATGCGCCCAGCGTGAGTTTAAGCCACCGTGTCCGGGACTCAAACCGCGGTCGACTACGTGGAAGTCCAGCAACATAGCCATTGCGCTAACTGCTGGTCCCATGCATGATATATTTTGAGAATTAAAATATTTAATGCATGTGAGAATACTTTTAAAATTGAAATGCCATGTAAATGTTAGGTATTATTTAATAAATATTTCCTTGGATGTTTTTTTCTTTGCTTTTCTTTCTTTTTTAGGCTTTTGCTGTACAGTGAGTGCACTCACCAGGGGGTGAAAGAGTGAGAGAGAAAATGAAAAATTACCCACCAGAGAGGATGGCCGCACCACAATGCTTTCTCTTCCGCTCTCCTCCTGGGATTTTGGGCATGTCCACACATGCACCCAGCTTGATTTTCAAGCCACCAGGTTGGGGACTCAAAACCCCAACAGCCATGTGACAGCCCAGCACCTTAACCACCATGACACCTGCTCGCCCAATAGTTCCTGTTTTTATTTATTTATTTATCTATCTATTCATTTATGCTGCCAACGAGTATGTGCACTCATCAGAGAAAGAAGAGAAAGGAAGAAACCACCCTTTAGTGCACTGGTTTCACCTCAGTCCCTTCTCCTCCATTATTCCATCCTGTTGGGATCTGGGGATTGCATTTTTCAATTCAGGAAAAAAATCTAGGTCTGCTCTAACTAATGGTTTATATGTTTCTCATGTCCTCCTTCATAAATAAGTACATATCGTAATCATACCATCCCTGTTCTACTCTTGTATATTGGGTGGTGATATCCAGGAAAGGGGTGGGTGACAGATAATTTATCTTCATGGATCATCAGACCATGAGCAGAGACATCTGGATCTAGGGAAGAGGCTGCACATCATCTGGAGATCTGAGCATTTCGAACAGAACATTAAATTGCTCTCCACTGGGAGAAGATGATCATATTTTATGTTTAGGAGGAAAAGTCAAATTTATCATTGAGAACCAATCAGAGTGATCTGATTTTCTTCAGGAAAATCAATTCCCTTTATGGGAACACAGGAGATCCTCATTTTCAGCTTCCCTTGCACTTAGATTGTATGACCCATAGACTATGGAGGTAAGGGAAGGAAGCTGCTTCTAGGTAGGGTCCTGAAAACATCCCAGCAAACCCACGGTCTGACCTATCACTCCATCCATGAATCTAAAGAGTAAAAGTCCTCAAAATTGGTAGTGATTTTATAGATGATAATATGATTGAGCCAAATTGAAGAAGGAACTAGAATCTCTAAGTGGCTTTTTGGAGGAAAGTTACCCAGTCCACAGTGTCTTGTCAAGTGAGAGAGAGATTAGAAATTGTGCTCTGACTATGCCAAGAAATAATTTGCCTGGAGTATGCAGAAAACATGGTTCTTTATATAAATAAAGTTAGGGGAGAGGGATTACCCAAAAGAGGTGAAAAAAAAGTCCTATGTGAAGGAAAATGTTCAACTGAAAATGAGGGGAGCAATACCATCTAAAGATGCTTCCTAAAGGTAAATGGGTGATACAGGAAGAAATGCATGTTTAAGCGTCTTCACATGTCTTAAATGCCGAGATAACGGTTAAGATTTCTAACCTCAAAGTCATTTTCCCAAAAGTGGAAAACCCAGTGATTTATAGGTTTCTTGGGGCCTTTATGCTACTCTATATATTGTCACTCTACCCACCACACCAGCTCTACTGCTGCCACCACTCACTCTCCATGGGCTTCCATGTCCCCAGGAAATCACATAAAGACTTTCATAATTTTTTTCCTATGGTCAAGGAAAATATGCTCTTTCAAGCATATACAAGTACATTTCCAAATCTCATCTATACCAGCTTTCCTTGAAAAGTCCATGGAAAACATCTTCATAGGCCATAAAGTTGTTTTGATTGCTCTCATCGCCAAAGAAGGAAGATAAAGCTAAAATGGAGTAGGCAGTATTCAGAAGATAAAAAGCCTGGTGTTTGTCTTTGCCTTTGCTTTCCCTCCATACTGAGCCTTATTAGCTGTGGAGAGCTTTAAGGGATCTCCATGGGGAAAGCAGTGCTTCCTCCCCAAACTGCAGTAATTCCAGTTATGGATGCTGATCAAGAACAGCAAGTGAAAGCTCTCCAGCCTCCATCTGAGCGGCAATATCCTCCAGACACAAGTGTAGTGAGTACCACACAGCTACCAGTCATGTGTCACTATGCATATTCTGGAATTTTACAATTTTTAAACCAAAGCAGGTGTTTTAAATGATATCTTTAACTCAAAGGCCTGGAAACAGGAGAAAGGCACTTTTTTTTTTTTGGTTTTCAAGAATCAATTGCTAGGAGGGGAAAAAAGCAGCAGTTTAAAATTTTATGCCACAGTTTGAAAAATGATCATTAGTGCCACAGAGGGCATGGTACAAATTTATTTTCCAACCACTGGAAAAAAAGATGTGTCTTGAAAGAGGATATTTTTAGCACAATAAGTGTTGTATGGTTATATATAGATTTTGTTTCACTTTCTTCCAACTGTGAATGTGATTGTGTTCATATGTTTGGGAAATTTGCATATAATATGTGCTATTTGTATTGCAGCCAAATCACTAGAATTCAAACTTAAACTGCTTACTGAAATGGAACTGAAGCCCAAAGAGGGAACTATATTTATCTTTCAATTCTTTAATTTGCTATGGGGTACTGCATTTGTCAGAGAAAGGCAGAGAAGAAGAGACAGAGAATGTGGAAAAGGACACCCCAGGGCTGTTGACCATGCAACAATCTCTTCTCCTCCACTCATAGAGATTTAGAGCATGCATGCACACGTGCCTCGTGTGTTTTCCTTTTGTGTATTTATTTATTTATATGGTAGAGGCTGAAATATTGGAGGACATAAAAGCATTAAAAGTAGTTATGGACACTGGAGACAGCCAAGTGTATTTTTCAAGCTGCCAGGGCCAGGACTCCCACCATGTTACCAGTTATAGGGGGAGCCAGCCACCTCAACCACCATGCCACCTGGCTGGACTTTTCATTTCTCAAGGCCCAAATCCAGAAGACCATCTCCTGCTCTTCCCAAATTTTCTCCTCTGGCAAATTTACCAAAAACTGTCAAGTTCTGAGTGTTAGGAAAACCAGAAATTGGACAAAGAATGAAGAATTGTGGTCTGCAACCTGGAAGTAATAAGGAGAGCAAATCAGCACGTGCTTTTGGCTTCCTACTGTGTTCAGGTTAAATTTAGTGAAAACGATAACAGCAACAAAAATAAGGAACTTTGTAAAATCTCAGTAGAAAAAACTTTCATATGGGCTGCCTCTGTGACCTGGTGGTTAAGGCAGCTGGATCCTAGATGGCTGACTTAGCAGGATGCATGTGTGTGGGTGACTGAAATCTAGACAAAAGGGAGAAATTGAGGAAAAACGATTATGATGTGACCATTCCCCATAGAGGGGGATGCTATCTCTCTCCTTCCCTCTGTGTCTCTGTCTCTCTATCTGGTGAATGCAGGTGCCTAAAAATTAAAATGTTATTCATATAATGTAACATTCACTTTTTTTTTACTATAGGTCATGTGTGCTCACTGGAGGAAGACAGAGAGAAAGAGAGAGAGAAAGAAAGAAAGCAATCCCCCAAAGAGATGGCTACTAGTGATCCTTCTCCTCCATTCTCCTCTCAAGACCTTAGGCATGCAACTGCACCTGGTGTGTTTTTTAAGACACCTGGTCTGGGAATTGTACTGCAGACAGCCATGTAGGATCCAGCCGCCTTAACTACTGCACCACAAGCTGGCCCTCAAATTCACTTTTTAATACATATAATCCAGTTGGTTTTAGTACATTGACAGAGTGGTAGAATCATGACCACTGTCTAACTACAGAACATTTTTATCAGGTAAGCTCTGTCCAGTAGCAGTCACTAACCATTCCCCCTCCTTCCATCCCCTAAAAGCCAATAGCCTACTTCCTGTCTGTACAGATTTGCCTTTCTAGATATTTCACAAACACTGTCATACAGTAGGTATCCTTTTGTATCAGGCTTCTTTCAGTAGTGTACGGATGAGGAAGCTGAGTCTGTGGAGGGGGAATGACTGCTCAAATCTCATAGGTTTGTCTCTAAACTGCTTTTATGAGAACTGGATTTAGCAGAATACAGATTGAACACTTGCTAGGGACTCTCATCTCAAGGAGCTTTTGACTTCATTGGAAATGTTGTCAAATGAAAAGAATTGTGTTCATTATAACTGCTCTGAGAATTCTATACAACCTTGGAAAGAAGACTGGTTGGCTGTGTTTTCTTTCACCTTCTGTAGAGGATAAGAGGAAGTGTGCGTCATTGCATAGCAGTTCATATCACAAAGTGTCTAATGTTGTGGAATGCATATATAAGTTTGGGGCCAAGTCTCCTAGAACAAACTTTGAATGGGTATGTAACAAATATAAGTTTGATGGTGTAAGTGCCAGAACTTTTTGCTTGTCCAAGCCCTCTATAGTTTTTTTATATATAAATATTTTTATTATTACTCATACATTAAATCGCTATACATCATTTAGATTGTGAAGAGACTTTACACAGCATGATATATACCTCAGTCCAGTCCAGTTGAGACCACCATACACATCCTCATCAACAAATAATAACCTTATCTGTGTCTCAAAGACCTTAGAATAGAACTACCATATAATCCAGCAATTCCACACCTGGGTATCTACCCAAAGGACAGGAGAGCACTCAGTCAGAAAAGCGCTTGTACATCTATATTCATAGCAGCCTTATTCATGATTGCTAAGACATAGAGCCCTCTACAGTTTTAATGTCCTCTCAAAGGCAGGCCCCTGCTCTAATACCAAGGCAGCCTCAGCTGAAAATTGTACACTATTATTTTGGTCTTTGGTAAAATTCATCTTCCCCTTGGATTATTCTTTCATGAACTCAAAGCCTAGTGATCTCTTCCTCTCATCCCATGAAGTCAGACTGCTTCTGTCTTTATATACTTGCAAAATTTCTTGCTTCTTTCAATTCTCAGGGAACCCATAATATCTGTTCCCTTGTAGCTGACACTGAGCTTCAAATCAACTCACTTAAACAGCCTGTCTTCCTGAAGTCCTGAGGTACCAAGTATATCCTCTGTCCCTCCCCAGTTCTGTACCCATCCAAGGCCTTGTTGACAACCTCTACAAGACTATTTGGAGCAGAGTATACTTTCTACCCATAGTGACTTTCTTCATAGAAAATTCCTTCAGAAATTCCAGGACTCCAATTCACCTCCTCTCATATGAACTCTGGAGAACTTGAGAGCACAGCTCTTCTGCTCCCCTAAATAAGACGAGATACTTCCTAATAGCAGCACTTCATTAGTGAGGGTTTATTTCTCAGATTTCCAAATTCTAAGCTCAACTGATAATACAGATGGAGATATAGTACAATGCTTTAGAAATGAACGACCATGAGTTATAGTCCAGACTTGTCTACTTTTTAGTAGCGGTATGACCTTAGCCAAGAGTCTTAACTTCTCTAAGCCTCAGTTTCTTTGTATAATGGGCACAATAGAAGCTCATAACTTATAGTTTCTCTGAAGACTGAATAATTTTTATATGTGTAAAGCATTAAGATAAGTATTTGTGATATGAAAATTTTATTAAAAACAACTCATTTACATACAAGAAGCTCATATGAAACATTTATGTAGAAAGTTGGAATTTTTTAATTTTTTTTAATCAAATCTTAAAACATCAACTAGAAGAAAAAAGTGCTATATGTGGAAATAAGAGGCCTGGAATCTAATTCTGACTCTATCACTAAATAACTGTAGAATACACTGGATTTTCTCATGGAAGCTAAATATTATTATATTTTCCTGCCTCCAATATACACATTTCGAATGCTACACTTTTACAGAAAGTGAAGTGAAGTGATCACGTTTGCCAAATTAGTGGCTTCCAAAGTGTCCATCCGTGACTCTTCTCCCTAAGGATGATTCATTCTCTGGCACAGCAGTTTACATTCATCTTCCTGAGTTGTCTTTGCCCTTAAAAAAATTCCATTCAGCACATCAAGTGGTGATGGGAAATGATAGTTAAAAAAAAATCAGGATCTTAAAAAACTGGCCAGTTGGAGACTGTGCCAACTTACTCTCTGATTGCGCTGTTAATCCTGTCTACATACACACTTCTTACTGAGCTCTTCGCCAGTAAGTACGGCCTCCTCAATAGGAGTTCATTTCAGTCCAACCTACCTTCCAACAGTATGTCCCGGTGGTCTAGGAAAGGCACAGTCTACCTAGAAAGTACAATGCATATCTCAGTCTCATTTCATTGATGTTTCCAGAGATTCTCTGGTTTTCTCAATTTTAATTATTAATTTATCCTGTCTTCCATTTCTGGTGCACAGACTAGGTCTTCTGAAAGGAAGAACTGGATTTTGTGCTATTTAAATTGTCAGCACTCAGCATTCAATAGGCCCTAAAAAAACAAAAGAAGTTTGCTTTCTGTGGTAGGTACACACAGTGAATAGAGTCAAATGCCTCTTTTTCTAAGATATGAAGCAAGCCACGCTATGAAGGAGAGACACTGTATGTCCCCACTTAATATATAGCGAATGTGCACACTCTATAGCTGAAACTGACAGGCTAAAGGATGTACAAACACAAGAAGTGGATGGGAATGTGTGGAGGAGTGGGGTCTGGGGAAGAACATTTGGAGGAGGGATACGAAGACAGCATTGTTGAAACAGGGAGGTAGTGTTGTTAATATTTTGATCAACTCGACCGGGGAGAAATATTCATATATTGAAATGACCACCTTGTAAGCTAAATAATGTGATTGAATGTATTAAAAAATGTAAATAAAAATAAATAATAAAAAAAGATATGCATTGGTCCTTTCTTACATATTCTCCCTCTGCCTGCAGCGACTCCCCCTTACCATGCATTTAATGAGGCATCTTTTACAATTCAGCTCATGCATTGCTTCATCTGATGTGTCGCCCTTAAGTCCCTTAGACTCTTTCTTCTCTGTGCCACAACAGTACTTTTTTACAGAGGTCCAATGTTTCTCCTATGGCTATTCCTACATTCTTTTAAATGCCCACACTGAAGTTTTAAAAAGTAATTGATTTTCTTACAAGTCTAGTTTACTTACAGATTATGAGCTAGCCAATAACAAGATCGAATCTGTTTTAGAGAATAAATTTGGTTTTTTTACATTTATTTTCTCTATTCATGTTTAATTTTTTATATATATTTTAAATCCTTTTTTATATCCATTCAGTTTTTTAATTATTATTATTACTTATACATTCAATTGTTATACATCATTTAGATTTTAAGGGGACTTTACCCAGTATGATATACACCTCAGTCCAACCCAGTTGAGAATATTATACATCATCAGATAATAAATCATATTTGTGCCTCACAAATGTCTTACCTATTTTCCCCCCAAATTTCCTTTCCTACACTTTTCCCATCTCCCACTTCCCTTCCACTTTGTCCCTAGTTTCTATACATAAAAGTATATTTTAAATCTTTATTGATACAATTTAGGTTAAATACTAATTTATTTATATATTTTCTATACTATACCCTTGCAACTTGATGTCAAGCACTTTTTTCCATTTTAAAACTTATAAAATGTGCTTATTAATAGCTGCGTAAAAACATCATATATGACTCTAAGTTCAGATTCAACAAATATTTCTAGTGTAATTAATATTTCTGTTCTTTGAAACATTAAATGAGAACACCTCAATTACTTTTGAAAATAAAAAACAGAAGGAATTAAATACAACTTGTTTATAAAAAATTATTTGAAAAAGCATCATGTGAATTTTAGATCTCGTTTACCCACAGAGAGCAAAGATATAAAGTTGTACATGACAATTATCCAATTAATACATTCAGGTTTTGTAGAGTTTGATTTATTCTTTGTTGGAAAACTGCTATGTTGAAATAAGGATTCTTTGTATAAATACCAGACTTTGAGGTCATGTAGATGATATAGTTGTTTTATAATACTTTTATATTAGGTGCAGGATACTGGTTTATTTTGTTATTCACAGGTTCTAAAATACTAGATGACTGGAATGTCACACTAAGGAAAAGTTCTTATATATTCTTATTGTATATCTGATAACTACATGTTAGAAATAGATACTGTTTAATATTGACTGGATATGTAGTACTTGTGATTAAATGTCTACTGGCTTTCTTAATTTTAGCCAACTGATCTAATTCTTAGTTTTTTTGAAGCAGGTTTAATGTATACATTTTGTTTCACTGTACATTGTTTGAGTTAACAGAAGAGCTTTCGAGGATTAAGTACTGCCTAAACTGGAAGGAATGTCTTCCCAGACCTGGTCTCTGACCTTTGTGTACAAACCATAGCATCTTTTGGCTCTCTAAGTAGCACCATAGCAGTTGGCAAGACTAAGGGCCTTACGAATGGCAGGATAAAAGGAGCCTATGGATGATAACATATATAGTATTCTCGACTGGACTGGTCTGAGTGATGTATATGCAATTGAATGTATAAATAATAATAATAATAATAAGATAAAGGGATAAAGATAATGTATGTAAATTAGCCTATTTTACCTTTAGTAAATAACATAAAAAGTAGAGAACCAAAAAAATGGGGGTGGGGAGAGTAAAGAAGAAAGTGGTTGATCCATGTTCTAAAATATATAGATTCTAAAACAGATTAGAATGATATGAAAACACCTGCTATGTTCAATCTAAGAAATATTGGGGAAACACTAGTCACCAGGACTCAAGGAACCAAAATTGTCTCTAATAGCCTTACGGGCCTTGTTTTTGAAGTAAGCCTTGCATATCTGCAGAATGATGAAGTCACATTTAGGAAATTCAAGCTAATCAAAAAGTGGCAGACCATGTAACACTGTCTGACTAACTTCCATGACATGAATCTTACCTGTGACAAAATGTGTTCCATGGTCAAAAAGTGGCAGACCATGATTGAAACTCTTGTTGATGTCAAGACTACTGATGGTTATTTGCTTCATCTCTTCTGTGTTGCATTTACTAAAAAATGCAACAATCAGATATGGAAGACCTCTTATGCTCAGCATCCACAGCTCCACCAAATCCGAAAGAAAACAATGGAAATCATGACCCAGAAGGTGCAGACAAATGACTTGAAAGAAATGGTCAATAAGCTGATTCCAGACAGCACTGGAAAAGACACAAAAAAGGCTACCAATCTATCTATCTTCTCCGTGATATCTTCATAGAAAAGTTAAAAGCGTTATAGCTTGAATTTGAATTAAGAAAACTGATGGAGTTCCATTGTGAAGGTCATAACTCTGGAAAAACTACTAGGATGAGATAGCACTATAGTTGAATGAGCTGATGTATATGAACAACCAGTCCAAGAATCTGCTTAAAGTTCAGATTTTAATAGGGACAAGTAAAAAGTCTTATTTCTGACCAATAAATAAATTAATAAAGCATCAGAAGAGTTTCATGAAGGGCCCATGAATATGACCTGGAAGCCTATACAATGAATCGTCAAGAATATGGGCTATTTAGATATAGATGAAATCTAACAGATGAAACACTATAGTAATCTAGTAAGATCTACAGGGAACTGACACTAAAGTTGGGATGAGGAATTTATGAGTCAAGATGCTACATATAATTAAGACCATAACTAATTAAGGCCATGATTATCAAACTGCTGTTCAAAGGCAGTCCTCTCCAACAAAGGTGATCAATAAATGTTAGGCTTCTGGCTGTTTATGGTCTCTCTCTCTTTTTCTTTCTGTAAGTATTTTTTTAATTTATTATCATCATAATCTTGTTTATATTACATTGAATCGCATGTAACTTTACAGTGTATTACATTGCTTTTTCAAAAGGAAATGCCATGCTTGTCAGTCAATACAGAGACATTAAAATCCCCACGTCAGCATTCAATATCTTTTACACAATCATTATTATTATTATTCCAATTATTTTTTTATTTTGCTTGTAAAAAGACTTTACTCATCATGAAATACATCTCAGATCAATTCATTTGAGAAAACTATACATGTCATCATCAACAGGTAATAAACCATATCCATGTCCCACTAATGTCATTTCTATTTGTTCTCTTGCTATCTTTCTCTATACTCTTCTCTTCACTCCCCCATTCCACACTGTCTTATCCTCGTTAAGTATTTTCACTGCTTTTATGTCCTCCAATATTTCATTCTCTACCATAGAGTGCAGTCGGTATATATTAAGTGGATACATACAATATCCTTCTTTCATAGCCTGGCTTGCTTCACTCAGCAATAGATCCTCCATATCTGACCACTTTCTATCAAATGCCAGGGTCTTGTTATTTTTTATGGCTGAGTAGTATTCCATAGAGCATGTATGCCACACTTTTTTAATCTGTTCATCAGTTTGTGGACATTTAGTTTAGTTCCGTGTCTTGGCAATTGGGAATAATGCTGCAATAAATATTGATGTGCAAGCACTTTTTATGGTCTTTTTTATCTTTTCTCCATAAATAGCTTAAGAAAGTTCAAAGAAATTAATTTAGGATTTTATCAAGAATATGGAAAATAGGAGTATTCTGGTTGAATGTTCCAGTTGATATACATTATGTATAAGGCTTATTGATATCTAGATATTAGAAATTCTATGAATTACTGAGAAACAGAACATATATATATATCCATCTGGGAGCAGAAGAAGATCAATGTCCCAGTTCAAATGGTCAAAGAAACTAAGCTTTCCCTTCCTCCTCCTTTTTGTTCTTTTTACTTCCACACTGGACTGGACTGTGCCCATTTACATTGAGAAGAACACTTTGCTCTACTTAGTTTACTGATTAGAATTGTAATCTTTTCTGAAAACATCCAGAAATAGTGTTTATCCAGATATTAGGGTACCTTGTGGCCCAGTAAAGTTGACACACAAATTTAACCATCAAATTCTATATTCTAATCCTTTGAAAATTATTAACCCCTAGACCTAAAAATGGGAAAAAATGGTTATGCTGGCTGCCTCCAAGTTGTTCTCATATCTAATCTTTTATTATCACTGCAAGTAAACCAATCTTCAGAAGGTAATCATCTTCTCTAATATCATCTAATAGATGTATTGAGTGACAGCTCTCAGCATCTTGTTGCCAGGAATAATCTCAGAGTCAACAGAAGTACTTTGCTCTCCTATTAGGAAACATCTGAGACTTTACATGAAACATCAGCTCAGCTGCAAAGATGGGTAGTCATCCAGCAGGTTAGAAAAGGGAGAAGCACATTCTAGGCAGGGAGTAGAGTGCATACTGAAAAATGGAGACATGAGCAGCCTGGTTCATAAATGTGCAGCCTTGGAATAGTTTAACAAAACTAGAGGATAGGGTAAATGAGAAGGAGGATTGAGAGATGGGAATGGAAAGACAGTAGTATCAGACCAATTAATAGTTTGCATGTTGAAAAAGAATTTTCCAGTAGCTAATGCTCCTGAAGCTCCAGCTGATGGTCTCTGTTCTTTAAACAAGCCATTCTTCTTCCTGCCTCATAGCCTTTGCAATAATTTAGGCCCCTGGTACCTTCTGGCTCTGACATTTCTCTTTTTCTCGTCTTAGCTAGGAAAGGATTCATTACTACATCTAGCAAGTGCTGAAAAGGCAGACTCCATCCATTGTCTAACTCTTGCTGTCCTGCACAAAGAGATGATAGACACATTTGGTCTGTGGAGATGTAATTCTTAATCTGAATATTATCATTTCAGTACATTATAAATCACAATGCATTTCACTCTGTCGGTGCATAACCTTGGGAAATAGTCAGCATTTTCCCAAGGTCTACAAAGATGAATAGAGAAGAGAGTGAAGGCTCAGCTTTCTAGCCTGGACTCAGGTAGGCCTGTAGGAGATCAGAGGCTTCCTGCTGGTTGAGAGTCATAAATATGGGTAATTTATTCAACTTTCCATAGCCTAATTTTTAACATGAAAATTAAGGATAATAATAGACTTATCGCCTCATCAGATATTTGTGAGAATTTAAGGGGAAAGTATTAATAGAATGATTAACAGAGAAAGCATTAAGAATCTATATTATTTTAACTATTTAACTAGATTTAAAAAACATCATAGCCAAACAGTAGAATGATTCTCATCTACATGTCCAGAAATGGGATTAAGGATGCTAAACAGCATGGCTAGCATCAAAAAGTCTTGAAATCTTGCATCTAGGTTCTAAGCTCCAACCTATTTCCAGAATCCTGAGGTTTAGTATGGGATTTGGCTTAGTGCTTCTGTACGAAGAAACTTGTCTGTGCCCTTAAGAATTTCCTCTACATCAGCTTTTGAAAATGAGTGCTCCTTTGGGCTGGCAGGTAGCAGGGTAGTTAGGGATGCTGGACTCGCACATGACCAACTGATTGTCAAGTCCTTGCTTTCCCTTTTTCTCTCTGTCTGATAAAATTGGAAAATAATAATAATAAAAATAACAAATAAATAAAGTTAAATAAAATAATTGTTAAAAAAAAAGAGTGTTACCAACTTTTTGGTTTCCATTTTCATCTCAGTGAAAAAAAACAAGTGTGTGTTACAAGCTTGACTTGCAGGGATTTGACAGGAGGAGCCTTGTGTACTATTTAAATTACTAATGGGAGAACAAACAGTTCCTATAATTTACTTTGTACTTTGATAATGTCTTGGCTTGAAGGGTCACACAGGCCTTTCCAAACATTAACTTTTTCCCCCACCATCCTAACTTTTTCTAAGAGGTCAGAGAAGGTTAGTACTCTCTTTGTTTTATAGATGAGAAAACTGAGATCCAAAAAGGTTAAGTGCCCTACCAAGGTCATCCTGCAAGCCAATGGGCTGTCGATTTGCTGCTTCTAGTTACAGATACTCCCAGAACCTACACAGAAAAATTTGTCCAGGATGTTTTTCATGCGGACCTGGAACTGCCACCAAATTTCATTTGTGTAACTTTTCTGTACATCTCAAGTCATGCCCAGAATAAGCAAAACAAGGGCATGTTACAAACCTGACTTGTTCAGGACTGTGGTACTAAAAGAAGGGAAGGAATAAAAGCAAGTCTCAGTACAAAATGTACTAGCTGAAGGAAAATATTACTTACTAAGAGGTAGTGGGGAGGCTGATTTTGTTTTAAAAGCTAGATAAAACACTGTAGGGTA
>NW_006160026.1:1278760-1284718 GCF_000334495.1 Tupaia belangeri chinensis | reverse complement strand
CCAGATTTCAGCTTCTCTTCTTACATAGGGAGTAGATGCATTCTGTTAGGAACCAGAATTTACTGAGCTCCAGATCCTGGTTTAGATCATTTCATTTATATTATCTCAATCATCACAACAACCCTAGACTCTGTATGACCATTTGCTCTTGTTTTTAAGATAGAAAAGACAGAAAGCCTAAATAGATTTACTTTTTCTTTCATGTACATATTAAAAAGTCACCTTCCCACTGAGTCTTTCCCTTTCTGACAACTTTATCTAAAATCATAACCTCCTTTAGAGTCCTATCCCCTTCCCTGCTTACTGAAAGCTATTTTCATATAAATATTACACACACACACACAGTTTCAAAAGGTCATAAAAAATGCATATCATGAAGAAACTATGCATGAATTTCAATTTTTTTCTGCACCAAAGTAAATTCACACTTTAACTTCATTTTTTGATGAATGGTTTCAAGTCTCCTTTTGTGTATGTGAGAGTACACTTACTCCTGCATTACTGGTGTCTAGAAGAGAGTGCCCAGTGTGCAATAGGGCTTCCACAAATAATTACTAACTACTAAACAAGTGAACTCATGTTCTCCTAACCAGTCATAATTCTTTCATTAGCTTGCAACTATATTAATTTTTTAAATTTATTTGTGTGGTTACTTGATTAAAAACTCTCTCATTCTCTAGAAAGATCTGTGAAAGCAAGGAATATTTCTGTTTGATCATAAACGATATCCAGCACATAGCATGACAAAAGTAATTCTCAATAAATATTTCCTAATTGGAATTAATAAATACAGCAATTTAATCAAGTTCAAATAGTGAAAAGTGACATAGCAGAACTTGTAAAAATAAACACGTGGAATAAAAAACCCATTTGCTTTATTCAGTGACTATTTATTGAGCCCTAGATATTATTGCTGCCTTCAATGGACTTACTGCCAAGTGAGCCTTCCCATGTCAAAGCTACACCTAGGTCTTTTGTACAAAACTAACATTTAGGCAAAGAGCAATTTCATTTACATTTTAGTATTTAATATTTTGGACATGCCTTATAAATGAAAAACTTCAATATCTGATAACTTCACCTGCCTGGGATGTTAGCAAGAAGCAGAAAGTAAGCCCAAAAAGCTTCTTTCTGGTTAAAATAGTTCATAGAGTTTGACAATATAGGAATTTCTTAATTCATAATTCACATTTCATGTCCTGATAAATATCACAGAATCACCTTGCCAAATTAAAATCATTCCTTCCCTTGAGTATTTGCCCTGATTCTTCTGTCCCTAAGCCCTATAGATTCCACAATCAAATATCTTTTCATTTTAACTCTACCCTTCCATTGCAATTTCATTTTCTTGATTTAGATATTGTGAGTTCCTTCCTCTTAACTGTCTCTTTGCCTTCCCATTTATTTTCCTTGCAACAGGATGGAAAACTAAAATAAATAGGGCAAGCACAGTAGATGTCCAAATCAAGACTCAGTGTAACACAATGGTACTAATTCCAACGTGATGGTTCAGCCTTCTGTGACAATCTCTGGTCAATTATATGCCTCATTTCTTATAGAGTCTCTTTTTTTCTTACATTGCCAGAAAGCATATGCACTTTTCAGAAAGAGAGGAAGAGACAGAGAGAGAACAAGGGGGAAATTACCTCTCTAGTAGGGCACTATTACACCTCCATCCCTTCTCCTCCATTTGTCCATCCAGTCAAAATTTTGGACATATACACACATCTTTCATGTTTTCCAAGCCTCTGGAGCCAGGATGCAAACCACAGTCAGCCATGTGGCATCCAGCTCCCTAAACTGGTAGGCTATGGGACCAGCCCCAGAGTGACTACTTTAGATTTAGCTTCAGCAAAAACATAATTCCCTAAGAATTCATCCTAAAGCTAACTTCCAATTTCTAAACTATTTTTAAATGAATGATGAACTCATTTATTGTAGCTTCCAAGGTTCTTTACCATTTCTACCATAGCCAAATCTATCTCTTGACACACATACTAACTTGTTAGTAGGGCTGTCTTCCTACTAGATTATATTTCTCTAAATATGGGATATTCATCACTAGAGGAATGAGAGTTGCTTTTAAATTCTACTCTATTATACACTATATAACTGCTAAAGATGAATGGAGAAATTTCTGCTTGTCATTCCCTTCAAAACTTTTGAAGGATTTAAGAAGAAAGTCTAAGTTTTGTGTTAGTATGACCTAACCACTTGATAATCCATTATTTATCAAAAAGACAGAAAATCTAGGCTTAGAAAATTCCACATACAGGGTAGTTGGATTGAATTTAATCATATTACTGTTTTAATTGTATTAGATTTAATCATTGAATTCTATTTATGGAAAGTAAAACCAGTTTCTATTGAGATGAAATTTTTTCGAATAAGTTTTCTAAGGCATATAAGTTTGCATACTTTTTAAAAATCAATGATATAGGGAAGACAAAAAATGACAAAAATATGATGGGGCACATGAATGACTGAAGTTTGGGAAACAGTGCTTTTGACTATAAATTATGTCTCTTAGAGCTGTTATGTTCCTTCTCTGAGAGAAAAAACAATATCTGTTTATCTCTCCATCTCCCAATTCAGTACAATGCACTATATGTTCTTCATTGCAGGCTCTTAGTAAGCACTTGTGGGATAAAAGATAAAGGTTAGATTCCATGGTCCAAGATGGACATCATGCCTGTGAACATATTAATTCCTTTGCCCTTTTTCCTTGTACTCACCTGGGTTTTTATTTTGTTCTTCTCTTGATAATACCTGAATATCTGAGTCTGGGTAATTTATAAAAAGATCGATTTAGCTCACAATTTTGGAGGGCCACGGTCAAGAGGCCACATCTGGTAAGGGTCTTCTTGCAAGTGGCAATTCTCTTCAGAGTCCTAAGACAGTGCAGGGTATCACATGGCAAGAGCTAGAGCAGAGAATATGTATGTGTCCATGCGCATATATTTCTATAAAGCTTTCAGGAGTCAATCATGGCGGACCCATCCTAATGAGTTCATCCAATCCTCATTGGCTTCCAAAGGTCCTTTTAACACCATAGTCAAACTAAGTCCCACACACTCAACATTGCTACAGTGGTTCACTGGATCTCAGGACAGGTATTTCTAAGGGACACACTTAAATCACAGCCATTGGCAAAATCCCAATCTGTTGTTATAATTCAAAAATCTTCCCATTTCAGGCCAATATTCTGGGCAGCTGAAATAGCTTGTGGAAAGTGCACAGCCATATTAACTCATCTAACTATGTGACTATTCATCTTAAGTGGGTGATTAGTCATCTATATTTCCCTAGTGTATCCTTTCTCTTCATGTCCTAAATAACTACCTCATTCTTCTCTTACACCTTCAATTTCTCTCTCTTTTTACCAGCTAATAACCTTTTCTATCTATTTCAATGAAAGTAGATTCAATGAGGAGAACGTCCTCACATTCATACTATCACCTATACTAATTTATTGGTTTCTGAACTCATAAATTGCATTGTCCTTTATATTATTGTGTTTGAAGTGCAGCACTTAAATCCAAGACCATTTCTTCCACTGTACCCTAGGTAAACTCCCCCTCTTATGCAAAGTCATCAGGTCAAAAATATTTTTTTCTCCTACATTCCATCTCTACTGATTCATTCCTGTCAGCTAGGAATATGCTGGCAAAAAATATCTTCTATCTCTTGACTCACACGTATATCATTTATGTTTTCTCTATAGACAACTCTGTTTCAGTTTATCTCGCTTTATCTCTGAAGCTCTCCTGGAGAGAGACAGTAAGAGGAAAAGTGACAAATCACCACCCCCCCTCCCCCGGGAGGATGGCCACAGTGCAATCCCTTCTCTTTCATTAACCTTCTAGGATTTGGGGCACACATGCTCATGCACCCAGCATGATTTTCAAGCCACCAGGTCTAGGATTTGAACTGTGATCAGGCATGTGGGAGTACAATACTTTAACCACTATGGCACCTAATGGTCCCTACCCCCACCTTCTTAAAACACTTTCTTTATGAAAGCCACTCTTTTCTAGGGTCCCCCTTCTCAATCTCATTTTCTTCATTTATTATTTTCAGCATCTATAATAGTTGGAATACCCTAAGTCTTGGCCTCTAGACCAAGACTTTATCTTAACTTACTTTATCTAAATTTACTTTTCACATGACCTGACTAGATGCAAAGATTTAAATGCCATCTACACACTGATAACTACTATATTTATACACCCAGCTTAGACATTTTCCCAAAACACCAGATTGTGTACTTGACATCTCCATTTGGATGTTTGACATCTCAAATTCAACATCGTCAAAATGAAATTTCTAATCTTATCTCTCTCATCTGCTTTTGCCAGTCTTCCACTCCATAGTCATGGCAGCTCTACCCTTCCATTCTCTTTCATCCCCTCTTCTTTCATACACCATAACTAATCCATTAACAAATCTTGACTATTTTACCTTCAGAATACATCCAGAACCTGACTAGTTCTTAATATTATGCTACTGACAGCCACTCTGTCACTCTTCTGGGTGACTGCAGTGTACCCTTGAAATTTTCATTTCCTGTGTCTATTCTTAGCCTTTATATTGTATTTTAAAGACAACTTTCTGAGTGACCCTTTTAAAATCTAAGTTAGGGGACCCTCAGATGGCATAAGAGTTATGTTGCTGGACTTCCACGTGGCTGACCATGGTCCGAATCCTGGTCCCGGTGGCTTCAAATTCATGCCAGGTACACTTACATGCATGCCCAAAATCCCAAAAAAAGAATGGAGGGTAAGGGGTTTCAGAAATCATCCTTGGGTGTTATTTCTTGCTTTTCATTTCTCTCTCTCTCTCTCTCTCTCTGTCTCTCCAGTGAGCACATGTGCCCTATAGCAAAAATCTCTCCAAAAGAAAAAAAAAAAGTAAGAACATGTAACTTTTTCAATGGCTGCTTATTTCCTTAAAATGGACAGAAGGAAATCCAGGGTGATCTGTTCCTGTAAAAATCTCTGACCTCATCACCTTCTACTCTTCACTTGGCCAATCTTCTCCAGCTGCATTGTCTTCCTGTCCTTCTGAATACCCTCTTACCTCATTTGCTTTTGCAGGTTTTTTTGGTCTGGAACAGCCTTCCATTTGAAATACATACAACTTTTATATTTCTATGAGAAGTCATATTCTCATTGAGATATTAAGATCCTCCCTGACCTTCTATATTTAAGAATACACTTCCCACAACTGCTCTGGCACAATGTATGCCTTTTCTCTGCTTTGCTTTTCACCATATTTCACATATATAAATGTATATGTGTGTGTACATATGTTTATATATATATAATATATATTATATATTAAAGAAAATTTACACCCAACCACATATATATATATATGTATGTGTGTGTATATATATATATAAAACATCTTACATTTAGTTGAGAAGATGCAGACAATAAATAAGCAAGTATATATGTGTGAATATGTATTCATGGAACAAACCCAAGTAACTTGTATCACTATGTATATCCTTATTCATGACCTGTATTTTCCCAACTAGAATATAACTGCCCTGAGGACAGGGGTTTGGGCTACTTAGTCCACTATTGTATCTCCAGCACTTAAAAGAGTATCTGACACATAATAGACTCTCCATATTTATTTGAGAAATGAATTAAGAGAAAAGAAAAAGGAAGAATATTTACGCCCAACCACGTCTTACACTTTGATATGCATGTTGTATTAAAAATGCTATTACTCTTTTCTCAGGTTTCTATTCAGTAGGTATATACCGAATGTACCAAATGCCTTCTTTGAGGAGGGAGAGGAGAAATACACATGTGAAGGAGTCTTCTAAAAGTTCATGGAAATGCATATTACGAAAAAACAAATATGGATTTCAAAATTTTCTGCACCAACATTAACTCATACTCTAATTTCATTTTTTCACAGACTTATTTTTAATGTTTTTTTTTT
>NW_006160026.1:1270978-1278049 GCF_000334495.1 Tupaia belangeri chinensis | reverse complement strand
TCTCTCTCTCTCTCTCTCTCTCTGTCTCTCCAGTGCGCACATGTGCCCTATAGCAAAAATCTCTCCAAAAGAAAAAAAAAAAGTAAGAACATGTAACTTTTTCAATGGCTGCTTATTTCCTTAAAATGGACAGAAGGAAATCCAGGGTGATCTGTTCCTGTAAAAATCTCTGACCTCATCACCTTCTACTCTTCACTTGGCCAATCTTCTCCAGCTGCATTGTCTTCCTGTCCTTCGGAATACCTTCTTACCTCATTTGCTTTTGCAGGTTTTTTTGGTCTGGAACAGCCTTCCATTTGAAATACATACAACTTTTATATTTCTATGAGAAGTCATATTCTCATTGAGATATTAAGATCCTCCCTGACCTTCTATATTTAAGAATACACTTCCCACAACTGCTCTGGCACAATGTATGCCTTTTCTCTGCTTTGCTTTTCACCATATTTCACATATATAAATGTATATGTGTGTGTACATATGTTTATATATATATATATTATATATTATATTAAAGAAAATTTACACCCAACCACATATATATATATGTATGTGTGTGTATATATATATATATAAAACATCTTACATTTAGTTGAGAAGATGCAGACAATAAATAAGCAAGTATATATGTGTGAATATGTATTCATGGAACAAACCCAAGTAACTTGTATCACTATGTATATCCTTATTCATGACCTGTATTTTCCCAACTAGAATATAACTGCCCTGAGGACAGGGGTTTGGGCTACTTAGTCCACTATTGTATCTCCAGCACTTAAAAGAGTATCTGACACATAATAGACTCTCCATATTTATTTGAGAAATGAATTAAGAGAAAAGAAAAAGGAAGAATATTTACGCCCAACCACGTCTTACACTTTGATATGCATGTTGTATTAAAAATGCTATTACTCTTTTCTCAGGTTTCTATTCAGTAGGTATATACCGAATGTACCAAATGCCTTCTTTGAGGAGGGAGAGGAGAAATACACATGTGAAGGAGTCTTCTAAAAGTTCATGGAAATGCATATTACGAAAAAACAAATATGGATTTCAAAATTTTCTGCACCAACATTAACTCATACTCTAATTTCATTTTTTCACAGACTTATTTTTAATGTTTTTTTTTCTTTTTTTATGACAAAGTATGTGCAGGCACATAGGAGAGAGGGAAAGGAGCACCCTCCAGAGGGTTTGTTCATGCTACAGTCTCCCTCCTTCAGCCCTACAGCATGTCAGGTCTCAGACAGGCTTGCATGGAGTGCTTCAGGCTGACCAGGCAGAGGATTTGAACAGCAGTTGTCATGTGGACTCTGGCTTTTCTTCATCAGTGCTTTACTGGTGCACCACAGAGCTGGCCCATGAGCTTTTTGAAGTCCCCTAATACAAATGAATAAGACATACAGTACACCAGAGGGTATTCAGTGCATAGGATGCAATTCCCTTTTATTCCCAACTGTTCAGGCTCATCTTTTAAGGCTCTGTTCAAATGTAACATGTGTCCTGACCTTGCAGACATAATTAAACATCTCCTTCCCTTTTTTCTTGTTATAGCCAGGATACTCAAACAGGCAGACCAGTACTTTTAAAATAAGAAATTTACAACTTAACAATGTCAAAGAATCTATTCCAGGAAGACACATTATCCCAAACGTATGTAGCTACTGGGAGCCCTGCAGAGAGGGAAGGAGCAAAAATCTATAAACAAACAAACAAATAAACACAAGAATTCCTAACACATGGCAGTCTCAGAGCAACGCGTTTATATAGCAGTCTATATACCTGTGATGACCCTAAAGTCACTATCTGGTATAACTGATGGAAATAATGAGATGGTCATGCATTGAGGCAAAATTCAAATTATTTGATAGAGTCCACACCACAGCTTTATTTATTTATTTGCTTATTTATTTATTTTGGAGAGGTTTTTGCTATAGGGCACATGAGCTCACCAGAAAGACAGAGAGACAGAAAGTGAGAAATCACCTCTCCAGGGGGATGGCCACGCCACAATCCATTCATCCATTCTCCTCCCTGGATCTTGGGCACACATGTACACGCACTCGGCGTGAGTTTAAGCCACTGGGCCCTGGACTTGAACCGTGGTTGACTATAATGGGAGTCTAGTGACATAGCCATTATGCCAACTGTTGGTCCCCACACCATAACTTTATCAAGATAGGGAATATGTGAGATATATTAGGAGAATAATGTGTCCAAAAATACTGAATAGTAGATTATTTAGAAGATTTAGGCCTATCGAATCACTTATTTCCAGAAAATTAGGGTTTTAGTGTAAATTTTAATTATCTGAAGACTTGCCAACTGTTCAAATGTCTAATTGCCTACTAAAATTCTTTATAAACAAAATCTTTTTTCCTCTCAATTTCAATGACATTTGTGAGACTTCATTGAACATGTGGATTTTTTTTTAAATATCCTTTGCTGAAAGCATATAGTAGATATCAAAGGAAAATGAAAGTTCCTAACAGATAGCAAATACTTAGAAAACAGTCTTACAATACCAGGTATTTGCATGACAATTATCTAAGTCTGTCTGTCTGTCTCTTCTTCCTCACTTCCTCCTCAAGTCTCTTTTATCTATTCTTTTATTACCTGATCTTCCCCTCAACTGTGTTTAAATTTGCATATCGAGACTTCAGCAAGTTTATATTGAACTAAATCTTACCCTGCTGCTGAAACATTACCAGAATTTTACCCTGAGAAGTTGTTGACATACCTTTACACCCAAACATGGCAACAGGAAGCATTCTGGTTCCTCTGGCATGGGCTGTTCACTTTTAAACAGGAAGTGATAGAATCTTACTCAGAGCTCTCTCCCATGCAACTCAACCTAGTTTTATGCTGATGATTCTGAAGGTCAGATACTGCTCCCTGATAGCACTGTATTCTGAAATCTAGTTAATGAAGATAACCAGGAAACCTTACTTTCTAAAGGGCTCAGAGACTATGCTCAAGTTTTCATTGCAACTATTGCCAGGAGAATTGTCAGACATGTTGGGTCTCTGAAATGTGAATCTGATTGAAATGCAAAGATGGGTAAAATGAATTCCAGAGATAATTTGCATATAGCCTGTGTTCACTCACTTGTTCCACTGCTGCTAGCACCCTCAAAATACTTGAAAATCTGAACTGAGTGTAAGGGTGGGATAAAGTGTACTGTGTGAGAAGAGTTGAAATTAAGAAAAACAAAGAAAAGAAAGCTAAAGCAATAATGGTAACAATAGGCTTATTGAATGGATTCTGGGAATCTTGACATAATGTTGAGCTTTACATACATCATCTCATTTAATCCATTCAACAGCCTTGTAAGCTAGGTATTATTATTACTCTCATTTTATAGATGATAAAACTAAGGCTTACAAAGGTCTTATAACCTGAGCCAGCAGGTGGCATCGTTGTTACAGCACTGGACTCCCATGGTCGACCATGGTTCAAGTCTCTGAGTTGGTAGCTTAAAACTAACACTGGGCGTATGTGTCTGGGTGCCCAAAATTCTGAGAGGAGAGTGAAGGAGAAGGGACTGCAGTTTGGCCATCTCCTCCGGGGGTGTGTGTGGGGGGGTTCTTGCTTTCCATCTCTCTGAAGAGCGCACGTGCCCTGTAGCAAAAATCTCTCAAAAAAGCGGGAGGGGGGAGGTCTTATAATCTGTTAAATTTGTACAACTATTAAATTGAAGTACTTGAATATAAACTCATACCTTTCTGGCCCAGTTGTGGTGTCCCAGGCACAGGCCTTGCTGTGTAATAATCAAATGGAGTCCAGTGGAAAGGCCCTGAGTTCGGCCCTGACCTGAACATGCCTAGGATGCCTGTGATCCTGACTGCAGGCTGGGGGAGAGAGTACACATAAGGATCATGGCATGACAAGATCCTATTGGAGGTCCCCCCTTTCTCTCTGTCTCTTTTTCTCCATACATACACACATAAAAGATTTGAAAAACCCAAGCTTTTCTCATTTCTGATTCTATACTCTAAACCACAAAGACATGAACAAATTATTTTTTTTTTAGTAAGTCATTTGTAGAGATCAGGAAAACAGCTGTCCAAGAGAGTGCCAGTAACCTCCTCAGAGTACCCACCTTCATCCAATGTCTCCTGGACTGTTACTGAGAGAGTAAGATACAGTGAAAAAGCAGGATCTCCACGTGAGCATTTTCAGTCATCATAGGGACCTACCAAATGCTGGCATTGTTTCCATTTGTTCCTTAATAGGCTAATAGAGAGCTCTTAAAGGTTAATACAACATTGAGAAAACTGGCAACTGAATAAGTCACCTACTTTGGAAGTCATTTAAAATGAAAAGAAAAAGACAATGATCAAAAATAAATGCTGGGTGCCTATGTTGTTGATCACTCTACTTAATATGTATGTGTGTGTATCACATATGTATATATTAGGTAATCAGAAAAGTCATGACACATTTTTCTGTTTTTCTATGCAAAAATGTGTCATGACTTTCCTGATGAACCAATACATTTTATGTATAGAGATAGATAGATAGATAGATGATAGATAGATATAATGTATGTGTTTATATGTATATGTTATGGCAAACAACATACAGACAAGTACAAAGGCATTGATTTCTTTTTAGGTGAGAATGCTGAATCTCAGAGATTGAGAAACTGGGTCAAGCATATAGACTTAGCAAAAGAGAGCTCTTATGACTTTGAGTATATCATAGAACCTTCCTCAGCTTTAGCTAACTGCTCTGGAAAATGAGGATAGTAAGACCTGCAATAAGGAGTCCATAAAATAGATTGTACCTCTGGCTTCCTCTAGGCCTGGCAGAAAGCAACAGCTCATTACAACATATACTGTAATAAATCTGGCCACCTGACTGCCCAGTGCCACCTTCATGTGGCAAAGTTAGAACTATGCTTTGCTTCTGTGACTTTGGAGCTGCTGGGAATGTGACAGTGTGCACTAGTGGCATGGATTACCATGACACGAGCAGGCGTCAGAATGTAGGATGCCATCTTAATTACACTTTCAATGAACTGCAGTGTACCTCACCAGTTGGCATAGGCCCTTTGAAGTCCAGCACCACCACCCTGCCTCATGGGAGTGTGCGCCGTTACCACCAGCATAATTGTTGGAGCAGACATTGCAGCAGGTCATGAAGGTAATTAGGAGAAGATTTTGATCTTGCTGACTTATGGTGAAAAGCAGGGTATCAAGGGATATGAATGTAGAGACAATCAAGCCCTATTAAAGTCGACCACGAAAGCTCACTTTAACATATGGGACAAAAAAAAAAAAAAAGTAAAAACAAAGCTATTTCCGATTTGCAGAGGAAAAAACGCTGTCCTTTGATCCCTGACGTAATATGACAGGGAAACAAAGCACTCAGACAAACCATCTTGTATGGTAGTTTTCTTACTACTTTGAAAATTTTTTTGTGTCACAACCAAGTTGCTGCCACTTCAGAAAAAGTTCATTTAATTTGTTCATTCAACAAATACTTATTAAATGTCTAACACACTGGACATCATACTAGGCTCACAGACCTTTGCACTCTGCTGCTCAGTGTATGGTGGGGGTGAGTGAAAGGAGATGGGAGTACTTTCAGATTGAGTACAGAGTGTTAGGCATTGAGTAAGTTAAGCAAGGGGGGGCCTTAAAGCAAGGAAGGGGACTCCACACCCCCTATGCTATAAGAGATGTGTCAGAGGTACATGATTATGATACGGTTTTTTAGAGAAGGAAATATTTGATTGGGATACGGTTTTTTAGAGAAGGAAATATTTGATCAGATGATGACATCAGATTCAACTAAGTTAATGGCAAAAGGTATTTTCTATAGGGCAAAGAGCCTATGGAAGCGCTCAGAGGCACAAGGAAGTTCAAGGGATGGTAAAAGTTCAATTCCAGTCCACCTTGGTTTAGGAGGAAGGGTTGCGAGAAATGAGGACAGGTGGAACCAGAGGAGCAATGAGTGCTGCACTAAGGGATTTGTTCATTAGCCTAAAGACAGTGGATTTGTAGAGTCAAAATCATATCTTTAAAGATCACCAGATGGGATGATGAATTGAATTGAAGAGAGATGACTTTGAAGGCAGGAAGACCAGTTAGGAGGGTGTTGTAACTACCAGAAGAGGAGTTCTAAAGGTCTAGGGTAAAATAGTGGCAGAAAGAATAGGAATGGAAGAGAAAGCTAGAGATAAACCTTTTTGTTTGAGGCTAAATTCAGAGAGATTTTATGAAGATATAAAAAAATATTGTAAGAAAAATGTTTAGGCTTTTGTATTGCTCACTTTTAGTTGAAATCATAAGACTATCTTTGCTTAATATATGGGATTTATGCATTCTTCAAAAACTGTGTGTGACTTAGACTTTTATAAAATAAATTACATTCGACTGCATCAAATGAGCTTAGGTCATACTAGGTCAGGTCATTGGTCTATTCTGACTGATTAGAGAACACACAGTCACCCTTTTATTGTTTAATTAAATTTTTGTATTTTAGGTTAGCACAAATATGATAGCAAAGGTATATGCTATCATCTCAGTTTTATTTGGTCAATGATATACTCTGGCTTATAATAATGTGTAAATATTTCCCATTCACTGTATATGTTTCTATCCTAATTGCTTCTGTTTTACTCATGTTTTGGCTAGTATTGGTAGTTTACCTATTATCTCAAGTTAATATAAATGATCTGTTCACTTTTTTTCTTTTTCCTTTTTTTTAAAAATTACTTAATTTTATTTATTCATTCATTTTATATTTTAATTGGACAAGGAAGACAGAGAGAAAGAGAGAGAGAGAGAATGAGAGATGGAAAGTCAGAAAGCAAGCCACCAAGTCTGAGACTCGAACCGTTGTTGACCATGTAGGTGTCCAGCGCCCTTATACGCCAAGCCACCTGCTGGCCCCTTATGATCTGTTCACTTCTAAAAGGTCATTTCATGAATGGAATGAAAAGTCTTTGTGATAAATGAATGGAAAGATGCATGCATAAATAGTAAAATGGATAGCATTAAGTGAGAGATGTGGAATTTGTGGACTATCAGCCCCGGGGACCCTGCGCCGAGCGAGCGAGGC
>NW_006160026.1:1269279-1269887 GCF_000334495.1 Tupaia belangeri chinensis | reverse complement strand
ATATTATATAGAAGGACTTCCTCTGCCTATGGACAGTGAGAAGATGATGGTTACCAGCCCTGCATTGCCTCAGGGAAGAACAGGAACTACTCTACCATTCTTGAGGAAGCCAGATACCCGAGGATAGCTCACGCTGTAGAGCCCCACGGCATCATTCCTACAATGGCGATCTGCACGAGACCCACCCTTGATCCAACATTGAATGGAATCTATGATCCCTATTGTTGAAAACTTTAAACTTGTGGCCCTTCTCCCTTTACTTGCAGGTATCACATTTTCAATGGTTCCCCTGGAAGACAACTGTATATAGCAGAGATAGTGTAATGGGAGAGGGGGAAAGGGCAGAGGGTCAAAGATAGGATAAAAAACATATATGTATGTATACATTGTATGAAAGTAGAAATGGAATATTATTGATGATAACATGCTTGATTAAGTCACTATGTAGTTTGTCCTAGATGGGAAACTACATTTAGAATGTTGTGATGATGCTCAGGGAATGAGTGTTAGGTAATATAATATTAAAAAAAAAAAAAAAGTGGAGGAAAAAAATGCACATTGATGAATGCAGCGAGCTGTATGGGCACAGCTGGGTATTACTTTTTAGT
>NW_006160026.1:1265201-1268841 GCF_000334495.1 Tupaia belangeri chinensis | reverse complement strand
TTAAAAAAAAAAAAAACCTTCAATATACTCTACATATTAGTGTCCTATAAGAAAACTGGGACTGAGAAAAAAGCTGAGCCACAGAAATTGTTAGTGGCCACAAATAATGGAATTCAGATCACCTAATATATGATTTAATGCCATTTATTCACATCATACTGATAATAGATAGATTCTAGATAGATAATAAACAGAGAATGAGATAATTTTATACACAAAACAAGGAACAAGAAAATAAAAGCTAAATGTAGAAATTGGTAGTTCTATCAATATTACACGTAGAAAATCTAGTTTTGAAAAAACAAACAAAATGGCATAAAAAAAGTAGAAGAAATCACCATGCACTGCACAGATTGTCCCATTTAATCCTCATGATGAACTTAACATTAGGTATTATTAGCTACCTTTGAGAATGAAATTGAGATTCACACATTTAAATGACATGCAAAACAACATAAACTTCTGAAAGTTGAAGATTCAAGTAAAACCTAAGTTTTTACAACTCTATGGCCATTTCCAAACAACTGCAAGTGAAGCTGCCTTCCAGCCGGTCAGTTTGACTGCTACTCTGATATGAAGACTCACCATGATTGCCTCCTGCTTGCCTTTATAAAATTGTTTTTGAACTTCTCTCCAAGAGGTAAGTGGGCGAGTTACTGGAACATTTCCTTGTTTAACACTTTGTAGGTAAAAAATTTTCTCCGAATAATGCCAAATACAGTGTTTTGAAGAGCTCAAAGTCATGTGTGAATGTTTGTTTAAATCTCTCAATTACTTAATCATGTTCCCATGAATGAATACAAAAAGAAAACATACCAGGTCAGGTCAGTGGTCCATTCTGCACTACATTTAGGCTGACACGAAAGGACCATTTGTCATTTGTGCTCCATAATGTCAACTTCAAAGGATTCAGCAACTCCTCAAGCAAGTCAAGGTTATCCTAACTACAGATTGTAACTCAGTCATTCTTTTTTAACACAGCTCTTTTAGAATGCATTGGTATAGATTTAGGCAGATTTTATTCACCATTAACTCAAAAACATTTATTGAGCACCTTCCGTGTGCCAGGAAATTTCTAAGTTATCAGATCCAGAGATGAATAAGATCTATTGCTCCTTCAAAGCTCAGGTAAACAGCCAACACTTCAGCCTTGGCCTCTTCATCACAGGCTCCAGAACAAACATAAGAGAAGCACATGTGCACTACACCCACCTCTGGAAACCAAGCCCACTATACATATTGCCTGAAGCCAAGTCACCCTCTCAAGCCCAGCCTAGATCAGCTAAATGGTGGTGAAACCCAATGGCCATGAGGACAAATGCTTGCCGTTCATAAGCTTTTTGTTTGGATTAGTATTCTTGTATGCAGCATTATAGAAACAATAGCTAACTAATAAGGAAGAGAAGACCCTAACCTATGAAAACTTCACAATACATAGTAAAGCCAACAGTTTTTGTTTATCTTTCCTTGGAATCAAGAGTTCATTGAAATGGGAATGTATATTTAAATGAATCTGTGTCTACACTATGAGCAAAATATGTTACTGTTTCATCATCAAAGAGTGTCTATGTCCATAATACAGGAAGGGAAATTGAGGCATGAAGATCTACCACCATGTGTGAAATCCACTTCAATAGATAAGACACACAGGGTTCAGTGTTGCCTATAAAAACCTTTCCTAACATCAATAGACATTAAATAAACATTGTTAGTGGTATCTCAAGGAGAAGACGTTTGAGTGGATGGAGAAGGCAAACTGGGCACCTGGTAGAGGCCAAAATGTCAGGTGTGAGAATGTAAGTGAAAGGAGAACTGAGTGCTTCTTAGCAGAAGATAACTAACTTAGTGTCCCTGTTGATGGATACTATTCTGAGCACCCAGAAAAGGAGGAAAAATTCTTATAGCCTTCAGTAACAGACAAAAGGGCCTGCTTTGAGTTAGGGGCTTTACTTTTTTTTTTTTTTTTTAATTTTTGAACTTTATTGAAGGACATAAAAGGTACATATTCAAAGACAGAAAAACCAAACCCTTGGATTAGAAGTAGTGACATAAAGATCTTAATGGTAAAGATTCAGGGGCTTTACTTTTAAGAAAGGAAGAAACCCAAGCTTATTGCATACAGGTAAACTGTATCAAAGGTGCACTTCGAATTTTCCTTTGCATTGCTTACATGAGTTGGCCTGGCACTTGAGTATTTTGGCCCTTACCAGTGTCATCACTGTCCAGGAGAATGAAAGGACACACAGGAATATTTACACTGTCCACTCATGCTACAGGTGTATGCCAACCACTTATTTTGTGGCACCAAATGATTTAGGATATGGTTAAAACTGTGAGGAAAAAGGAAAAGGAGATTAATGTCCACTGAGGGCTGCCTGTGGTATTTTCTATACTTTGAGTTCTCACAACAGCTTTAAAAGGTAAGTAGAGTCTTTAATATTTTAAAAACTTGGGGAATTTAGTCTCAGAATGGTGCCTTTCACAAACTTACAGAACTCTACCATTACATGCCTTAAACTGAATTTCTTGGAAACGGGGTCTATAGAAGAGATTTGCATGCAGACATTTTATTGGAAAGAGCATTTGAAAATGCTACCTGGAAGAAAGAAATGGAAGCAGGACCAGGCAGAGGAAGAAGTAGATCCACCCTGTGATGTAATTATGACGGACACCCCAGCTAATTCTACAGCAGCTCTTGAATTGTTCTACATTGAGACAGGGAGCTGAGAAAAATCCAAATAATTACACAGATAGAATTCTTTGTGCAATTCCTTATTATTCATATTCAAGTATGCTGAAAGCCTCTGGTTTGTTTATTTGCTCATTTGTGCTTTCATGATTGAGCCATTTGTTCACAAACAGAGTCCCTACGAGGTATCAGAAGCTATGCTAGATACTGTATAAACTCAGAATACTGATTGTATGTGTGTGTGTGTGTGTGTGTGTGCGTGTGCATTTTTTTCCTCTATGGAAGTCTTGAAAGTCCAGTCTTCTGAATTTCTAATTACATAAGGTCTTAAAACAATTACAACATCTAACTTAAAATTTGTATGGTGTCAGCAGATAGCATGGCATTTAAGGCACTGGATCCCACATGGCCAACTCCATGTTTCTAGTCCAGAACCTAGTGCCTTGAAAATCATACTGGGTGCATGTGCATGCATGCCCAAAATCCTGAGAAGAGATAAAGAGGAGGGATTACATCATAGCCATTCACCCTGGGGGAAGGGTGGATTTCTCACTTTCTCTCTTTCTGTCTTTCTCTGGTGAGCACATGTGCCCTATGGCAATAAATAAATACATAAAGCCAACAAACTACATTAAAAAACAAACTTGGTAACAGCAAAGCAAGGTGGGGCCAACAGGTGGTGTAGTAGTTAAGGTACTGGGTTCCAACAAAGTCAACTGTGGTTCCAGTCCCAGACCTAGTGGCTTGAAACCCACACCCATTGTGTGTGCATGTATGCCAAAAATCCCAAGAGGAGGGAACCAGCAGTTAGCGTAATGGCTATGTCGCTGGACTCCCACGTAGTCGACCGCGGTTCGTGTCCCGGACCCGGTGGCTTAAAACTCATGCCGGGCGCGTGTGCGTGCATGCCCAAGATCCCGAGAGGAGAATGGAGGAGAAGGGATTGCGGCG
>NW_006160026.1:1257867-1265151 GCF_000334495.1 Tupaia belangeri chinensis | reverse complement strand
TCGGGGGGGCCCCCCCGCCCTAAAGGGAAAAACCCCCCAAAAAAAAAAAAAAAAAATCCCAAGAGGAAAATAGAAGAGAAGGGATTGCAGCAGCACAGCCTACATCCTACAGAGGGGATGATTTAGTGTGTTTGTTTTTTTAAATAATTATTTTATTGGGACCAGCAGTTAGTGTAAAGGCTATGTCACTGGACTCCCACATAGTCGACCGTGGTTCGCGTCCCGGACCCGGTGGCTTAAAACTCACACCGGGCACGTGTGCATGCGTGCCTAAGATCCTGAGAGGAAAATAGAAGAGAAGGGATTGCAGCAGCACAGCCTACATCCTACAGAGGGGATGATTTAGTGTGTTTGTTTTTTTAAATAATTATTTTATTTAAGCTTATTTATTTATTTATTTATTTATTTATTTATTTCAGTTTGATCAGAGAGGGACAGAGAGAGAGAGAAACAAAGAGAGAGGAAGTTGCCAGGTCTGGGACTCGAACCACAGTCAGTCAAGTGGGACTCCAGAACCCTTAATCACCTTGCTACTTGCTGGCCCTGGGGGATTATTTAGTGTTAATAGAAGAAAAGGAAACTGACATTTTAAAAGTATTAAATTGAGGTTGAATTATGCTAATCTGATTTTTCAGAAGTACTCAAACCAGCAAGCTTCATTACTAAAACAGAGTAAAGTAAAACTTGTCTAGGAAACAAAAAGTATGGCTCATTTATGAGCTCACTCATTAGTCCATTCCACAGTATTTACTGGGCTCTTACGACAGGCCAGATACCATTCTAGAAATGAGAATAATGGTAAATTCAAAAAAAGAGGTATTTTTCCAACTCACATTCTGGCAGAGAAAAATAAAAGTAATTACCAAATATAAAAATAATGTAAATATAATATGGAAGTCTAATAAGAACTAAGACAAAATTAAATCACAGTAATGACATTGAGAATAATGATGGGGCCAAGGATTTTTTTGAAAAAAGAATTACTTATTTAATCTCATTTATTGTTTTCCGTTTGTTGTTGTTTTTTGTTTGTTTGTTTGTTTGCTTGCTTTTTTCATTTGACCAGACAGAAAGAGAGAGAGAAAGAGAAAGCAAGAAAGCAAGCCTCCCGGTCTGGGACTTGAACTGTAGTCAGTCACGTGGGAATCCAGTGCTTTTAACCACCACACCACTGGCTGACCCCAAGGGCCACAGATTTTAGATGGAATGATAAACACAGGCTTCTCAGAACAGATATCATTTGAATATTGTAAAGAAGGGAAGGAACTTTCTGAGAGGTCTATGAAGAGAGGAGGCATTTCAGAAGGAGTTGCTAGTGCAAAGGCCCTGACGTGGAAAAAAGTTTGGCATAAATAGGAAATTTTTGACAAATCGGCTCTGTGTATAAAGCTGTGTGCCATGGTGTATGGTCTCTCAGAGGGAGAGTTGCTGTTTCCTAATTTTCTCAGACACCAGAGTCAACCTTGGGAGGTCTAGGAACTTAGAAAGAAGTATAGTGGGCAAAGCCAAACTATAATGTCACTGGCAAGGCAATGTACCTAACAGACATCCTGGTTTCTGATTCTGATGGTGCCACTTACAGCAGGGTGATTCAGAGCCAGTTCCTGCTTTGCTTAGATTCTCAATCCGTTTTCTACAGAACAAGAGAGCTGAACTCAATGTTCTCCATGGCTCCTTCCCACCACACTCTTGATCATTCTTTGAACCAACTGTTTTAAGTGCAATTTAAATCAAGAGTCTTAGAAGTTCAAGTCTCCGAGATGCCGGCGGGTAATCCCACTGTGTGATGTTTGGTTTTGTTTGTTTAGGCTAAAGTAATTAAATCAATTATCTTTTACACAATAAGCAGCGAGCAATTTTTTAGTGAGGTGAGTAAGAAAATTCGGAGGCCAAACATGATGGAGAAAGAAGATAGAAGGTGGGTGTGGGTCTTTTGCCATAGATGAAAAACACTTAGCCTCATTTGCAACGGGTGGTGGCCGACTACATAAATTTTCTGAGTTTTAAAGATTTAGCTTGTCATTCTTAAGACCCAATTCAAGAGTGTCAGGAATTTTTAAATAAGTCAGATACCTGGACAAACTGCAGTTTGAATGGCATGATGACGTTATCTATAATTTCAGAGTGCTAAAAAACACATTTGCATTTAATGTAATTATATAAAGGGAAGGTAGGCTCTTCATTCCACAAATGAGCAAGTAGGAGCTCAAAGCAGCTAAATAGCTTAAAATGGTTGAATTCTAGCAAAGCTAGGACTAGAATTCAGGTCTTCTGATGATAAATTCTGTACTTTGAAATATGCATAATTGTATTATTAATGTATTTAATGTTAATTTATAATGTTAATTATAAACGTATTTAATGTTATATTCACAGAAGTGTGGTTTATTTTGACCTCCAAAGCTCTTTTGTGTAAATTAGCAAAAGTAAATAAGTGAAGTACCCCCCTGCCAGGATATAAGGACTGGGCGATTCCAGTTGTGCGATGCACAATCTGCACAGGTGGCCCTGAGTCTGACCCACTAGCTACCACTTGAGAATGTCATGAATTTGAACCTTTTTGAAAAAATAGCAAGAGGAAAAAAATAACAAATATTACTTGTGTTTGCTTTCTCATGTACTGATTTATTTCATAATATTTTAGTTGCTCTAAGGAGCAGTTTTGTGAAACAGTCAAGACAAAAGAATAAAAAAGGATTTATGCTCATATTTGATGGATCAGGAAGTGAAGATGCAGAGAAATAGTTCAACTTCTCAATATTTACACAATTGGTAGTTGGAAGAAATAGATGTTGACCCCAGAAATTCTGATCCCAAATATAATCACTTCTCTAACCAGTTTTAGTAGAAGCACTTAAACCTACTAATTTTTTTTTTCCTGAATCTTTACAGCTCCTGGAAAACAACTTATAAAGTATGAGGTCTTGGGAAAGGAGTTAAAATATGAGCTATAATAAAGTTCTGCTGTGAATGATGGGTTTCATTTTTCCAAGAAGTCTTTGTAGTCCATTAGGTTGAAGCCACTAGCCATTCCCACACATGGAGTACTGTTGCATGCAGGAGAGTAGGCTGGCATCAGTTGCATACCCATTCTTGTCTGTTCGAGGCTAGGACCTGTCTGAGTACAGAGAAAATGATGATGTTACTTATGAAACACATACATGTAATTGAAAAATGAAAATAATTATGTTAATTAAGAGTTGCTCATTTTTTTGGAACATAATGAAAGAGTTTTAAAATCTATATTAATTTCAGCAAAATAAACTGTTGTATTCAAGAAGCAAAACTCTCCTTATTCTGCATTGTGTTTATGATGCCACATAAACATTAAGTAATAACCCATTTGCATTGCTAAGCTCTTTGTGTTGGCATCAGGGGAAGGACCAGAGACATATGTCATGCAGTTGGTCCCCTGAGTAGAGGGCAGGTTAATCAGAACGATGCATCTCAGCATCATCATGTGGGAGGAGGCGTTCTGGGGAAAACCTGGAATTGCCAGGTGAAGATTTCACTTATGTCAGTGTGAAACTTTATCTAATTTCTGTTCAATTATATTTGCAAGTGTTTATGTTTGAGAATGTGTAAACAAGCCTGGGATCAACCTGCATGCCTTGTTAAAATACGTGGACCTAACTTGAATGACTTTAATTCTGCTACTAATTATTGCTCAGGATTGTACTGGCTCTAAATCCTAAAGCTTGCCTCAGTGTGCAAGACTTCTGTATGCATTACATTTTTCTTCATGATCGACTCCTTAGAATGGACACTCAGTAACTCCCTATGTTTACTGGGCCTGCCTTCATTCCAAACCCAGATTCTGGGTTTCTCTTAGTGTTGTACCTCAAGATTAGAGGTCATCCTTGCTCCTGTGTGTCTGCTCCTGCCTTTGAGTTCCTTGCTCAGGCCAGGGATATGGGAGCCCCACAGTCCATGAGAGGAAATTTGAATGAAAACACCATGATCATTTTAAGAAACCGTCACTGAGACACTGAAAACAGAAAATGAGCTAGAAAAGCTTCTTCTAGTGGCAAACTTAGATATTAAAAAAGTATGACATTTTAAATAAAATTGTGAAAATAAAAAACCTAAGACAAATTCTATTAGCTAGACTTATTGTAGGTAGACTATTATCTTTCATTCTATTAAAGCATTTTTTAAAAAATCACTCTTCATATATTCAGCCCAAAGGTTTAACTCAATGTGAAAGCATAAATGCATGACTGTATCTACTTTTTGGCCTTTGATGGAGAAAGAAACTATAGAACTTTCTTAATCTTATAAAGGCTCAGGGACAAGTAAAGTCTGCATGTTTCTGAATGAGTTGGACCAACATATTTTACAAAGCTAGTGTAACACTTTAGATGTTATTGATTGTATTTAATAATGATGATAAATTTGCCAAACTATAGGGGATATTGTTTCAAAATTTATCTTTTTTTTTTTTTTGGAGAGGTTTTCGCTATAGGGCGCGTGCGCTCGCCAGACAGACAGAGAGAGACATAGAGACAGAAAGCGAGAAATCACCCCCCAGGGGGGATGGTCATGCCGCAATCCCTTCTCCTCCATTCTCCTCTCAGGATCTTGGGCACGCACGCACATGCGCCCGGAATTGCGCCCGGCGTGAGTTCTAAGTCACCGGGTCCAGGACGCGAACCGCGGTCGACTACGTGGGAGTCCAGCAACATAGCCATTACACTAACGGCTGGTTCCCCAAAATTTATCTTTTAAAGTCTATGTGTTTCTTGTTAGTTAGGTTGAAAAGTTTTCTGTTGTAAAGAAAAGGTCTGTAGAGGGCACACACCTCATCCCTATTACATGTAATCACACTGTGCCTGAAGTCTAATACACCAGACTGGGCATGGAAACCAACCCTGCCGTCCATGGTCTCTGAATAATGGCACACATCGTTCTGTTGAGAAATATTGAAATATTTTTTGATAAGTGATCTGTCAATATACATAAATTGCAGGCCACTCTCTTTGACCAGTAGATTCTTCACCCTAATGACAGTCCATCAACTAGAATGAGCCACTCAGCTACAAAGCAGCTGCATTCCCAGGATCTCATCATTTGAGAAATAGATATCCAGGACAAGTGTAGACAAAGGACAAGGTTACTTATTGGTTCCATTGATGGTATGACTGCATTTTTGAAGAGAATATAAAGAACGATAGTATAAACAAATGCATACAGCATACATGTGTATTTAACTAGAGTATAATGGCTTAGAGAACAAATCTGGAATCATTGTCTGGGCTTAAATCCTTGCCCTGGTGCTTCCAAACTATAGGTGTTGGGTGAAGTGTGCTATGAGCTAGTTTTCTCTGTAAAACATGGACTAGAATTTGTCACAGACTGGCTAGAAATGAAAGTTGTAGAGTTCTCAGCACAGTTTTTTTTTTTTGCCATGCAATAATTTTAGCTACGATAATTTTCTCTGACTTAACTGACATACCGAAATCAGTCAAGAAAACTGACAAAAAATGCTATTATTCTAAAGAGCTTCCAAACTTCTGATGTATAAAACACGGTTGGAGATAGCTGAAACAAGAAATAAAGAGCCATAGTTTTGCAAGAGGACCTGAATTTAAATTTTCCCTGTGTAATCTTGAGCAAGCTGTTTAATCTCTCACCATCTCTTTGTAAAAGGGCAATGATGATGCCTACCTTACACTTTGTAATGGGGACTAATAAAAGCATGTATGCAAATTAACTAACACCATGCCTCCAAGTAACAGAGAAGGTATAAAATATTAGTATTTTCATCTTTCTTTTCCTTCCTCAGATTCAGATGTCATAGTTTTTAATTAATTCAAATTGAAGACTTCAGTATTGACATTTCTCTGTGAAGTTTTAGGTCAAGACCATTTTTTCCTACAATCAGTTAACTGAGTGTTTATTGCAAATGCTTAGGTTTTTATAGAGATTGGACACATTTTCATCACAAAGCAGCTTTAAACTTCATGTATCTAACATGGCTCTTTATTAATTGAAATGACATCGAATCTCAAAATTCACATGCATGACATTGAAAGAAAGTAGCTGAGAGATTGGGAATTTGAGTCATCTTCTCTAGACTCCAGACCTGTCTAGAGAAAATATCACCCCCTTTTTTATTGGAAATGCCTAAAGGTGTAATTTGTTACTGAGTAAGTTTCTCACCCATTAAATCCAGCCTCTCTTCCTCTTGATTCACACTGTTCTCAGGAAACTAACCGACAATTTCTAGTCAAATCAAATGGACCAACAAGAGGTTTTATTTTGCCCACTGTTTTGCTAGATTTTAATAAGGTAAGATGGTGACTAATGTGTTCCAGTTTCAGGCTGGGACAAGATAACCCTTCCCAGAAAGCTGGTTTACTTTTTTCAAAGAGAGAATTGTGCTGTGCAGTTGAAAGATCAGTTAGGGATTTCCATTTTGGTCAAAAGTCTGGTAAATGTAGGCTAATTTTCAAAATACAGGGTTGACTTGGACTTCCCTTGTATAAGATTTTGTTTAGAAGTGAATGGAAAACTAATTTCTTGCTGGTTAAAAAATAATCCATTCACTTTTTTTTCTTATTTTTAGATGTATTATTTACTTCTTCTGAGAGAAATCAGGGGAAAGAGAGAGAGAGAGAGAACACTCTCAACAGAGACTTGATCTTCTCTCAGTCTTAGGCAGCTCCAGATGGTGGGTACACACATGCCCAGTATGCATAGGGAACTATTCAGTGGTGAACCTAGAACCTACCTATAAGGATCATCTTTGCATAGCATCACATTTTACTGCTGCACTGCTGTCATGTCCCTCACTTATTTTAAAAGTGAAAGAGAACCGGAAATCAGACATCCTTTTAAATTTGAATCTGTCAGGCCACAAGGGCTTTCTTAGCAAAATGTTTTGGTTATTTTTTTTTTTCTCCTATTGCATACGAAGTTAAATAAATGCCCAACATCATGACCAGACCCAGTACTAATGTCGTAAGTGAATGTCATGATGTTTCTATTTAGCATTCAGGAAATGATTTGCATTTGCCCAGAAAGCAACAGCTTTTCTAGCACTCCAGTTCCAAGATTTTTATTCCTCTAGAAAGTTCAATGCAAAGGTTTGACTTTTTTTTTTTTTGGAGAGATTTTTCACTGTAGGGCGCGTGCGCTCGCCAGACAGACAGAGAGAGACATAGAGACAGAAAGCGAGAAATCACCCCCCAGGGGGGATGGATGGTCACACCGCAATCCCTTCTCCTCCATTCTCCTCTCGGGATCTTGGGCACGCACGCACACGCACCCGGCGTGAGTTTT